>NW_006159608.1:1507935-1535495 GCF_000334495.1 Tupaia belangeri chinensis | reverse complement strand
CGCGCTAGCCCGGGGGGGGGCGGGGCATGCGCAGGCGCAGGCCCAGCGGCCACGCACAGGCACAAGCCCGGTGGCCATGCGCAGGCCCTGCGGCCACGCGCAGGCCCGGGAGGCGGGGGGGGGCCACGCACTGGCCCGGCGGCCCCGGGTAGGCCCAGAGGCCACGTGCAGGCCCAGAGGCCACACGCCAGCCCCCGAGAGGTTGCTTTGGGTTTCTTTTATATTAACCATCACTATGAATCAAATTCTGTGCCAAATACTTCTTACGGCTCTCTGACTATGAACATCATAAAGTGAGCTTCTCTGTGCATTCGTTGGTGCTCTCTATGTTGACCTACTGTCCCCAGCACATTTATCTTATCTGATTCTCTTCTGCTTTCCTTCTTGCTACTAGTCTGGTTGGGCCATTCACCACTTCCTTTGTTCTTCTCTCTTTTAGATGTGGTGCTTGTTGTCTTCTCCTAGGTCCATGCCTCCCCTTCATTTGTCCTGAGTTAACAACTTTCCCTCATTGACTAGTCTGCTAACACTCCCTCTTCAGGCCAGCCTTACAGACATTGATCTCTTTGGATTGATTTTCATAGTATCAAGAAGCAGCTACCAACCGCACTTAGAAATGGGATGTGGTGACTGGCAGGTGTTAGTTTTGATCCTCTAAGTAGCAGATGGTCAGATAGGGATAACAATGCAAGGATTTCAGTGAACAAATGATGTATAAGAGAGACTATGGAAGTTGCTGGGAAAAGCTGGGAAGTCATCACTAGCCTTTGTGAAGGCCAGTCCTGTTTAGGGTGCACAAAATGTGAGATATTTGATTGAATAATAAGAAAGGCAGCTTGAGGTACCAGCAGGTGTATAGTGATTAAGGAACTGGACTCCCATTTGGCTGACCACGGTTCAAATCCTGGACATAGTGGCTTGAAACTCACAGTGGGTATATGTGCATGCTTGCCCAAGATTCCGAGAGGAGAGTGGAAGAGAAGTGATTATGGTATGGCCATTCCCTTTGAGGGGTGATTTCTTGGTTTCTGTCTCTCTGTCTCTCTCTGTCTTTCTGGTCGGTACAAACATCCTATAGCAAAAATCTCTCAAAAAAAGAAAGGTAGCTTGCATTGTAGTATATTGATTTTGCAGCTCTTCCATGTCACTTAGGATATCCGAGAAGTAACTTAGGAGTGTCCCTAGGAGTCAAGGGGAAATCAGTTGGGTTGGACTTCAGACCAATCAATATCAGGTGAGCCACAGCAGCTGTTTATGGGATATTCCATATTCACAAGTAGGAACCTTTTTTTCAAAGTCTGATTTGCAATAAAATCAGATAATTTATTCATATGTCTCCAGAATCTAATACAGTACTTCACACAGAGAAGCACTCAGGAAATATGTCTGTAATAAATCATTGCATAAATAAATTAATTAATTAACGAGTTAAGGTAAATTCATTTTCAGGATGGCTTTCAGTTACTGCTCCCATTTTACTAATCACAACTTTACTTTCTCAGAGTTTCTATTAACTAATCATAACAAAAAGATTGCCCAGGAAGATACCAAGTTTCAGATGTAGATCTTTGAGTCCAAGCCTCTGTACTATACTCCTCCATGGGACCTATGTTAGGGCTTCCCTCAAAACGCCTGGCTCTGACCATGCAGTGTCTAACTGTAAGCCCTTAAGGCTCTCGCCTTTCCAGTTTCTCATGGTATCTCTCTGTGAGCCGTTAGTAACAGCTATGCTCCATCCCAGATGTCAGTAAGCTTAATGTAGTCTGCCCTCTGCCTATCCCCACATTCCTTAGAAGATCCTTGAACACTTAGAGGCTAAGCATTTCCATGGTACAAGCCAAAAGCATGAGAGCTTGCAGCCTCATTGGTTCTCATTTTATGAAGTTTTCTCAGGCCAGAACAGAACTGTTACACGGAGCTTCTCTCAAGGAGGACCCAAGACAATGCTCAGTGACTAAGGTGCCTTTTTGCTGTGACTCTTGCATGAAACAAATCCTCTTCCTGGCACTCACTACAAGTTTGGACTCGGATAAACACTGCTAGAATTCCACAAACATTATCTCATTTAATCCTACAACAACCCTAGTGGTAACTATAATTAATATCCTGGTTTTACCAAAAAAATTTTTAAAAACACAACAACAACAAAAAAACTGAGTCCCAGATCAGATGAGTAATTTGGCAAAGGAACTATAGCTGGTAAACAATGAAGCTGACATTTAAGTCTTAGTTGAGTGTAGTTAAAAATAAGTGCCATCTAAATAAATAACATATTTATTTATTTATATTTTGTAGTATATGTATATACCAAGTACTAAGGGCAGGATTTTTTATGCTGATTATATTTTACTGGAGGGGTCTTCAGAAAGTTTATGGAAAGTGTGTATTATGAAAAAATTGCATGGATTTCAAAAATTTTTGCATGAAAATAAACTCATACTTTAATTCCATATTTCTACCAACTTTGAAGTCCTTTTTATATACTATAATGTAAAACACAGAAATACTGTTGATAATGTACTTTTTAAATTTCTTGGATCAGTCATAAATCAGTTCTTAATAGCAATAAGAGCATTAATCATTTCTAAATGATTTTAACTTTCTAAATGATTCCTTGATTTTTGTATTATCCACTTATTTTATTTCTTAAGTAAAAACTTGAGGCAACTTAAAAAAAGTATTAATCAATATGTCACACTCAATGGGTTACAGAACAGCTTTAAAAACTAAGTGGAAACCTCAGCGGTCTCCAGACTTCTCAGTTTTTGAAAGTCTTTTTCATGTTGGAACCATCTCACTTGCTGACATGATAAATTATTATACTTTCATAAGCCTCAATTCCTACATTTGTCACAGTTTTATAACATCCACAAGATTCCTTGACATCTTTACAAATGTTCTTGAAAACTGCTTGCCCAAGCTGTAATAATAAAAACTCCAATATTAAGCTGCACTGATGGCAGAGTGTCTCATCAGCGAAGCACAGTTCCTCATCAGTGCTGTCTTCCAAGATCCTCAAGCCAATTATTACTAAGGCTTTCTTGAGTTACTCTTAATAGTACTCACTATACTTCTCCTTGTGTGTTAACACGTACATTTACTTTAGCGTGGACTTTTATTTTCAGTAAATTTTGTTTATGTATGTCTCATCTTATGTATGTCTCATCTTCTTATTCTCATAAAGAGATAAAAGCAAACACTCCAAAATATAAGTCATACTTCTGTAGAGGACAATGAGTTTATATTTTAAAATTTACAAAGTGCCAGAAGATAGCAATTTTTTTTTTCAGATTTTGCCATGGGGCATGTGTACTCACGAGAGAAAGACAGAAAGAAAGTGAAAAGTCACACCCAGAAGGATGGCCACACCAAAATCCCTTCTTCTCCATTCTCCTCTTAAGCTTTGGGCATGCACATACACATGCCCAGTGTAATTTTCAAGCTGCTGCACCTGGGACCTGGACCACGGTTAACATGTGGGAATCCAGCACCTTAACCACCATGCCACCTACTGGCCCCAAGACAGCAACTTTTAAAAGAACCATTAGATGTAATAAATTGAATAATTCATATTTGAACAACTAGTGATAATCTGGAAGGGATTTTAAGATAAGTAAAATATGTTTAAAATATTCAAATAAAGAAAGAAATGCATAAGGTTAACAAAGATGTTTTTAAATAAAAGAGCAGGTAGATTTGAAAATGAACCAGGAAAAGAAATGTGGGACTAAAGAGTAGAACTTGATAAAGGTACACAACAGTTGAAGACAAAATAAGAAAACAGCAGATTAGAAATGAGAAAATTACTCAGAAAGCAGCACAAAGAGATAAGGAAATGAAAAATATAAAGTTAAAGGATATGAAAGAGGGAACCAGCAGTTAGCGTAATGGCTATGTCGCTGGACTCCCACGTAGTCGATTGCAGTTCATGTCCCGAACCCGGTGGCTTAAAACTCACGCCAGGCGCGTGTGTGTGCATGCCCAAGATCCCGAGAGGAGAATGGAGGAGAAGGGATTACGGCATGGTCATCCCCCCTGGGGGGTGATTTGTCTCTTTCTGTCTCTATATCTCTGTCTGTCTGGCGAGCGCACGCGCCCTATAGCAAAAACCTCTCAAAAAAAAAAAAAAAGATATGAAAGATATGAAGGCAAAAAAGACAAGATTGAACAAATACCTGATATGAGTTCTAGCAGTTAAGAAGAGAATATGAGAGCAATGTTAGAATATTTTCCAAAATTGAAAAAAGAATTGAGTCTTTAAATTGAAAAAAAAAATCACGGCTAAAGAAGCATACTCCTGAGTAGGATAAATATACTCATAACTAATCATGTAATGAAGTTACATAACATCAAGGATAAAAGATCTTAGAATCATGAGACAGCAAAGTCAAATGACCTTCAAAGCATCATAATGAGAAATTGACGTCTCCTCAGCAACAATCAATAACAGAATACATTCAAACAACTTTTCCAAAGTGCTAAAGAGGAAGAAAACTCCCTCAAGCTAGGAAGTTGGATGGTGGCAGAGAGGTAAAACGTGAACATCTGTAGGCTGATCCCCCTGCAAAGGTTCCAGGTTGGTGTCCAGAGGTAAAGAGCATGTGAATGAAAATGTCATGAACAGGGTACCCCAGGCATGTGAGATCAAGACCCAGAGCTGACACCGGAGGAGGTCACAGTACCAAGGCCCTGTTATAGATATCTCTCTCCCCCATCTCTCACCCACAGCAATAAATGCATAACTAAACTTAGAAAAGGAAGAAGAAATTTTAAAAAGGAGTAGGAATAATATTAAGATAGTCTCAGACCAAGATGCATACTGAAAATAATTATGAATTAATGTAATTAAGTATATCACTGAGGAATGCTTTTGCTGCAATTTTAGAAAATGTAACAGTAAACGTTATAGTTTTTTCTCTATCAGGAAGTCTAGACGTCGACTGTGCCATTGACTAACTTACTACTCATGATCATTCATTCACTCAGTCTATGAATACTTACTTAGCACCCACCCCATGTCTCCTATGTGCCTATCAAATGGAGCTTAAGTTCTATTTTGACGACCCAGTTCATGATATTTACAAGCACATACTCTTTATTTTGTTTTATCATTTTTTATCTTCATTTTTATGGTATCTGTTTTTTTCTTTCTTTTCTTTCTTTCTTTCTTTTCTTTTATTTTTTTTTTTTTTGAGATATTTTTGCTGTAGGACACATGCATTCTCCTGAAAGACAGAGACAGAAAGTGAGGAATCACCCCCCCCCCGGGGAAATGGCCACACCACAATCCATTCTCCTCCATTCTCCTCCTGGGATCTAGGGCACATATGCACACTCACCTGGCATGATTTTAAGCCACTGGGTCTGGGTCTACTACATGGGAGTCCAGTGAGATAGCCATTATGCCAACTGCTGGCCTCTATGGCATCTATTTTTTCTGGATAATCGTATCATTCATTATATCTATTGCTTAATCTGCAAAACTGTAAGCTTAACTAAAGGAATCTTGGTATAGTTTGTTTATTAATGAATTCCATTAGTATAATGGATAATGACTAAAATAGCACATGGCCACTGTGTGTGTGTGTGTGTGTATGTGCATGCATAGGTGTGTGTGTCCATGCATAGGTGTGTGTGTGTGTGTGTATGTGCATGCATAGGTGTGTGTGTGTCCATGCATAGGTGTGTGTGTGCATAAATGTGTGTGTGCATGCATAGGTGTGTGTGTGCACATAAATGTGTGTGCATACACAGGGGTGTGTGTATGGGTGTGTGTGCATACGTGAATGCATAGGTGTGTGTGCATGCATAGGTGTGTGTGCATGCAGAGATGTGTGTGTGGGCATAGGTGTGTGTGCATAGGTGTGTGTGCATAGGTGTGTGTGCATGCAGAGGTGTGTGTGCATGCAGAGTTGTGGGTGCATAGGTGTATATGTGTGCAGGCATAGGTGTGTGTATGCATGCATAGGTGTGTGTATGCATGCATAGGTGTGTGTGCATGCAGAGATGTGTGTGTGCATAGGTGTGTGTCCATAGGTGTGTGTGCATGCAGAGGTGTGTGTGCATAGGTGTATGTGTATGCAGGCATAGGTGTGTGTGTGCATGCATAGGTGTGTGTGCATAGTTGTGTGCGTGTGCGCATAGGTGTGTGTGTGCGCATGCATGGTTGTGTGTGTGCATGCGTAGTTTTGTATGTGCATGCATAGATGTTTGTGTGCATGGATGTATGTGTGTGAATGCATAGATGTGTGTGCATGTATAGTTGTGTGTGTGTAGGTGTGTGCATGCATAGGTGTGTGTGCATGCATAGGTGTGTGCGTGCACACATGCAGAGTGTGTGCACACATGCATAGGTGTGTGCATGCAGAGGTGTGTATGTGTGCATAGAGATGTGTGTGTACATAGGTGTGTGTGCATGGGTGTATGTGTGTATGCATAAGGGTGTGTGTATGTGCATAGGTGTGTGTGCATAGGGGTGTGTGTCTGTGCATAGGTGTGTGTGTGTATGCAGAGGTGTGCTTTTGCACATGGATAGGTGTGTGCACACATGCATAGGTGTGTGTGTGCATGCAGAGGTGTGATTATGTACATAGGTGTGTGTATGCATAGGCACGTGTGTGCATGGGTGTGTGTGTGTGTGTGTAGGGGTATGTGTCTGTGCATAAGTGTGTGTGTACATGGACAGGTGTGTGTGTACATGCATAGGGGTGTGTGTCTGTGCACAGGTGTGTGTGTGCATGCATAGGTGTGTGTGCATGCATAGGGGTTTGTGTGCATAGGTGTGTGTGTGCATGCATAGGTGTATATGTGTGTGCATGCACAGGTGTGTGTGCATGCATAAGTCTGTATGTGTTTGCATGCATAGGTGTGTGTGCATGCATAGGTGTGTGTGCATCAGTGTGTGTGCATGCATAGGGGTGTGTGCATTTATAGGTGTGTGTGCATAGGTGTTCGTGCATGCATAGTTGCATGTGTGTGTGCATGCATAGGTGTGTGTGTGTGAATGCACATATGTATTAGTTAATCAAATAAATGAATTGCTGGATAGACTGAAAAATTTTTTAATCATATTGGAACAAAACTGTCTCAATTTCCCTTGGCTGTTTTTTTATTACTGTCACATTACAGTGACAAGAGGTGGCTTCAAGTTCAAACATCAGAACTTTATTCAAGTCAGAAAAAAAAAGAAAGGAACAGAGTAGATTCTGAATTTTTTTAACTTATTTCTCATTGGCTAGAATGGTGTCAAATTATTCATCTAGCTAAAAGGAAGCCTGAAAAATCAACTATTTCACTTTTACAGCTTGGCACTTGGATGGGTCAAGCTGTGTCAGTCACATTCAGTAAGAAGGAATCTGAACCCAAAAGGAAGGAGAGGTTTGAAAAACAAAAACAAACAAAACAAAAAACCAACAATAACAACAGAAAATATAGATGTGCAAGTGCTTCATTGCAGTTTTATTCATGATTGCTAAGTCATGGAACCAACCCAAATGTCCACAAACAGATGAATGGATTCAAAAATTGTGGCACATATACTCCATGGAATACTATTCAGCTATAAAAAACAAGGCCCTGGAATTTGATAGAAAGTGGATAAATATGGAAGATTTGTTGCTGAGTGAAGAAGTCAGGCTATGAAAGAGAAACATTGTATGTCTCCACTTAACATATACCAAAGTCTGCACTCTATGGTAGAGACTGAAAGACTGGAGAACATAAAAGTATTAAAAATTGTAATGGACACTAGAGACAAACTGGAAAGAGAGTGTGAAAGAGGAAGAGCGCAGGAAATTTGGGGAGGGGGGAATGGAGAGGTAAGACACTTGTGGGACACAGATAAGGTTTATTATCTGTTGACGACGAGGTCTATGGTGGTCTCAACTGGGCTGGACTGAGAGGTATGAGGTATATCATGCTGGGTAAAGTCTCTTCACAATCTAAATGATGTATAGTGATTTAATGTATGAATAATATATATATGCACACACACATATAAAGAAACAACAGAAAATAGTTATAAAATATCTTAAGAAAATAAAGCAAGAACTTTTTTGTCTCATATACCTCACAGGCCACTGTCTTTCACTGTAACTCACAATCTGAACAAAGGGATGATGCACAGGAGAATCCAAGGGAAGAATGAGACAAAAAAGCAGAACGCCACTTAGGGCATTGTGCCCTGGCTTGTCCTATTAAACAGCTGGGAAAGTACTTGCTTCTCAAAACTCTTTTCCTCCCAAACTTGAATTCACTCTGAATAGACTTCTAATTAGCAATATACAGAGGAATTCTTCTTCCCTGTTCTAGATAAAACTGTTTTCCTGTGTCTGCAGCCAACAGCCTTGGATAAGGGCAAACTCAGCTGGGATGGAAGACGGGATACCATTTGGCTAGATGGCCAGAGTTTACACCCATCTCCTCCTGGGTGCTGAGAGACTATGTTCATTTTAATTTAAATGACTCTCCGGAAATCTATGTAAAAGTGGCCACTTAGTTCTGTAGAGATTATTATTCCTTCAGTCAAACTGAGAAGAAGTCTGGTCCCACATGGCTGACCTAGGCTTGAGTCCCAGGCCTGGCAGTTTACTCACCTGTGCACATACACGTGCCCACGATCCGGACGGATGAAGAATTGCAGGAAAAAACTGTGGCATGATCAGGCCCCATTGGGGGGTGCTTTCTTTCTCTTTCTTTCATTTATATTTCTCTTTCTCTCCCTCTCATGCTTAAAGGTGCTCTCTGGCATAATAAAAAAAAAAAAATGAAAGAAAAGGAAAAAAAAGACAACTATGTAAATGTCCTATATGTCTCAACATGTAATGAGAATGTTACTTTATAAACTGGGTTTATTAGAAGTCTTATTTTAAAAAGAAGAACTGAGGAATGTCCCCAGTGAGAGGAAAGTCATTCGATATTTGGAGCCCTTGGTTTGGCACAGGTTTTGCCGGACTCCCCTCTCCTAATGCGCTCTCACTGACTTGGCCTGGCTCAGGTGGCCTGGTTTTGGTCATACCGGGGAAGGATGTTAAATGGGCTTGGGAGGATAAAACTAAAACAAAACAAAGAAGAAACCTATGCATCCTGTTTGAAAGCAAGTCACAACGACAGGAGGAAATTCACGACAAGACAAAGAGTCCAAGATCAAAGCCACGGCATGAGGAGGAAAAGAAATCCACCCAGCTGCCCGGCACTCTAAGCAGAGCCATGGCAATGGTGGTTTTGGTAACATTTCCTTGGAAAACTCGGGCTAGTTGAGCCCCAGCAGGCTCTATTTTTCCTCACCAAGGCATTAACAGGAAGATGCTCTGTGGTTTGGACACTGGATTCTCTTCATTTCTGTGGGATTTCCTCCAATGGGAATTCTGGTTCTTCACTTTCCATCTTGAAAGCTTCTTGCTCAAAGGCGGTTTTAGCACGCACACAAGTACTCTGGTCAGGCAGTTCACTGCTGTTTTTCTATTAAATCCGAAACATAGTCATTCCCTTTCCACACATGCACACATGTACTCTCTCAAAGCAGGGGATTAGATATTGTAACAGCATGCTTTGAACAAGCCAGGCCTGATTTAAACACCTTGTTTCTGAGTGCTTCCTCATTTGTCAAACAAGGACAGTACCCATGCTGCAGTGTTATTATGAAGACTAAAGATAATATATGATGTTCTTGGAACAACCTCTGTATGCACCAAGGGCTTGACATGTTGGTCTTCGGTATTCTTTTGCCTGTTCTACTAGACTATGCCCTGTTTCCCCAACAGATTATCTCTTTCTCTCTGTATTTATCTCTCTCTCTGTGTTTCTCTCTCTCTCTCTCTCTCTCTCTCTCTCACACGCACACACACACACACACACATACAGATTAGTGAATTTCTCAGTCACTCAGTGAATAAGCGAAGGAAGCACTGTGTATATCAGCTCTCTTGTCTCTTATGTTGCAGCCAGATTTTACACTACACAAATGGAGTGTGTTTGGAAATGTAGTTCTGAACCATGTTGAAGAATGTCCAACCCTGTTTAATATAAATGCTCTGCCAGCATTGCTTATTATCTGTAAGTGGGGCATTTGCAAAGCGGTGGGCATCAAACAAGGACTTGACTCACAGTATATCACTTAAATATCCCTGCAGGGGGTACTGGCATGTCCTCCTCTCCAAGAGGCAAAGAAAGACTTCACTAATGGGTGGTACTGAAAAAAAAAAAAAAAAAAAAAAAACTAGCAATAGCTCCATACCCCTAACCACCCACCACACACTCTGATCTTAGATTTGGTAAGCTCATAGGGGAGCCCTTTGCTGCTTCCCAAAAAGTCAGTGGTTCTTAGACACCATCCAAGACTCATAAAAGAAATAGAGCATTTTAGGAACCTGGCTGGCTAAACAATTCAGATCAGGACCAGCCGTGGCACAAGGTGACACAACTGGACCATATGGAAAAGGTCCGAGGTCACGCCCCAGGACCTCACTGAGTGTGCAGTGTATGGAAATGCGTGCCCACCATGCTACATATGCAAGCACACGCCTGTGACGTGAGCTGGCTAAGACTGGGCGTGGCTCACAGTGTGAAGACCCTGTGGGATTCCTTTCTCCCCCTTTTTTTCTCACTCTCTCTCTCAAGAAATAAGTGAATAAGCTTTTTAAAAAAAGATTCATGCCACTTCTTTGAGCTCAGCCTTATGAGTAATAAAACTTAAGTTTTGATCTCCATCTGTGTGATCCTTGCAGCTATTTTTCTAAAAGCTCCAGACACATTAGGGATGACAGTGTGTTGTCTAACAGTCCCCATGAGCTCCAACAATAGGTATTTTCATTGCCATTTTACATATAAAGAGTCTGAAGCTCAGTAAACTTAAGTAACTTGCCCAAGGCTGTAGAGATAGTGTATCACAAAGGCGGGATTGAACCCAGGATCCTTTGGGTGTGAAGCCTGTGGTCTGCCCACTATGCTAGGCTGCCACCCCAGAAAGCTGTCACCCCAAAAAGCTATCTTTGAATCAACTTTAATCACCAATTTTATTTTCATAGTACAGTCTAGGGACCTATCTTTCCCTTCTTAATCTCAGTTTTCATATTAGCCAAATCAAGAGCTTCAACTACAAGTCCAAGAAAGTGCTTTTCCAAATCAGAAGTCCTGTGATTCCTGATTGTTTTTCAATTTATATCAGTTCTCTCCCTATGTATCTTCAGTGTTGTGAGTCCACAGATTTTAAACTCTGAAAAGCATAGGAAATTATTTCTGAAGTCTTATATACTTTATTATAAGAAAATGTATGAGCTTGTAAATCTACAGTTGAATAGTTTAAAAACAAATTAAAGTAGAGCTGATCTGGTCAACATGGGCAATGAGAACATGAACGCAAATACTTGTGACCATAACCACCTTTTCATTACACTTTCAGACATCTCAGCACGGATCAGGAGCAGCCCAAAACTCAAGTGGAAAGTCACTGCAGTATTAGGAAAAACATGAACTCTGGAGTCTAAAGACCTAAGTTCAAGTCTCAGCCACCATTCTTACAAACTGTATGTATGATGGGCAAGTCATTTAACATTGCTGAGCCTCAGATTGTCATCAGCAAATATTAGAAGGCATACTATCTTTGTAGTAACTAAGATGCAAATGGTTTTGAAAAATATCAAATACTACACAAAAGGTAGTCATTAATATTAATAAAGTAGTACCTTTTTATCATTAATAAAACCTACATTTCTATGAAATCTGGGTGGAAGTTGCCAGTGGATGCCACCTTGAAGATGGTATCTTAGTGACTCAGAGAAGGTTTGTTTGTGGAAGCTCAACAATTTAGTTCAAATAGGATCAAAAGCAAGCAGGGTTGAAAAGGCTAATTCCTGAGGTTAGGAATCTTTTCCTAGGGACTAAGGTGTCATCAGAGCAGAAATAGACTTTTCAGGTCCCACAGCTCATCAACAGCTTTCTAAAACACTAACATTCCACCTGTGACTGGGTAACACATGTGTTTTTAAATGCCATGCAACTTTGAGCTGTGACTGAAAATTTTCTATGACAAAGAACCCAATTTACAGTTGGAACATTGGGATACTAGTTACTTTGTCTTTCTCCTACTATCTTAAGATTGGACATAGTTTTCCTAATAGACTTTTTGATAACTTTTAGAAAGTGTACACCTTTATGTACTTGACCTTCCCAAAGGAATTGATCACTTTCTCCTCTATGTTACCATCGCAACTTATAGTCACTGCTGATTCTCATTATTTTGTCATCACGAAGACAAAACTTGTGAATAATAAAACACTTTTCTTGGTGGAAAGAAAGGGTTATGTTCCTGCAAGTCTCCAGTTACATTTTGGTCAACTAATCAATACATTTTTCCATAAGGTATATGATAGCTTTCTGCACTTAGGAACATAAAAAAGCACTTAAATACTTTGCTTGAGGGTCATTTACAACAGATAAACACCACACACAAAAAAAAAACATGAAAATGCGAAAACAAAAAAACAAATGAACCAATAAACTATTATAATAGACAATGAAAGGGATAGTTGTTTACAGCATGAAAGCTGAACCTCTTGGGAGCAAGGGTAACCCATCATGTACAAATCAATCAATGTGATGAAAGATAAAAGATGTATGATCTCAATTGATGTGAAGAAGCATTTAACAACATTTAATTATCTTTTCATGAGAAGAGGTATAGAAGGAGCTCACCTAAACACAGTGGAGGTAATATATGACAGGTCTACATCTAGTAAACTAACCAATGGTATAAACTAAAGCTTTTCCAAGATTCAGTACAAGGCAGGGATGTCCCTTCTCTTCCCTTCAACTCAGTGTTATGAGTCCTAACCAGAGAAATTAAACTAGAGGAACAAGTAAAAGGCATGCAAATCTAAAGAAACATGGAAATTATCTGTTTACAGAAGACATGATTTCAGATGTAGAAAACCCTAAAGATTCAATAGTAACAATAACAACAGCAAAAACCTGTTATAGGTAACAAATAATACTCAGTAAAGTATTATTTGTGTGCTGATAAAAAAGTCAGCATATAAAAATCAATGACATTTCTGGTCTAGTTGGTAGCATACAAAACCACAATGCTGGAGGCCATGTGGCTATTGGTTCAGAGCCCCATCTTAGTCAGCCTGAAACATACCAGGTACTCGTGCACACCATGCTTAAGATCCTGATGAGCTGGAGGGCTGCTGAGGAAAAGGGATCATGGTGGGCAAGAACCTGTTGATGGTGCATTGAGGGTGCTTCTTTCTCTCATTATCTCGTTCTCTTCTCTCTTCCACATGTGCATTCACACATTCTATTATGAATAAAATAAAAAGGAAAATAAAACAAAACTAAATCAATGGCATGTCTATAAACAAACAGCAAACTATTCAAAAATAAAATTAAGACAGTAATTCAATGTACAATAGTAACAAAACCAATAAAATAGGAATAAACTTAACCAAATAGGACTTATACACTGAAGATTGTAAAACATTTGGAAAGAAAATTTAAGAATACACAAATAAATGAAAAGATATCCTATGTTCATGGGTTAGAATAATTAATATTGTCAGTGTTCAAAGTAACGACAGAGATTCAATTAGATTCTTATCAAAATCCCAAAGGAATTCTTTACAGAACAAGAAAAGACATAAAATCCATATGGATCCACTAAATATCCCAAATAGCCAAAACATTCTTGACCAACAAGCAAGTGCCCAGGCAACTTGCACACTTTTAACATTTACAGCGAAGTATCATCTTTCCTTTCCAGTGAAACAAACAGAAAAATTTTAAGTAAACAGGAACAAAGTTATCATAGGCAACGTCAACTTCTAAAAAGATCTAACAAGTTCTGCTGATCTCCTGAGAAGAAGGACTCAAGTTATTATTGAGAGAAATTTTTATTTTTAAAAGTGTCATCTTTTTAATATGCTACCCAAAGCAAAAGCAACAAAGGCAAAAATAAGTAAGTGAGATTGCCTCAAACCACAAAGCTTTGCACAGAAAGGGAAATAGTCCACAGAATGAATAGGCAACCTATGAAATGGAAAAATAATATTTGCAAACTGGGGATTCATCCACCTATGACTGGGTACTCCTGGAATTTTAAACTCTTAGGCTTGTCTACACTGATCCTCCATTATAATTCAGGTTTTCCTACTCCATTTCTGGTTCACAAGGTAGTTTCCACTACTGAGTGTCTGCTCTGGTAAGCTGTAACTCTTTGTGTTTATCAATTTATCTCTCCAATTCTAGGGGCGGTAGTTTACTCTGTGTCCTTACTTCTCTTGCAGATCCAAAAAAGAGTTAGATTTTTTGTTTGTTTGTTTTGTTTTGCTACTGAATTGTCTAAAAAAAAATAGCAATAGAGCTATAGCTGAAAAGAATGTCTAACAGCAGTGACCATGCTTCTGATCACTTTACTATGTCTACCTTCCCTTCTGAAAGCAATGAAGACATTCTGCTTTGAATTGCGTGTCTTTTCTTCCTCTTCCAGCTATTCAATAGTAGAACTGGGTCGTTCATCATCTTTGAGTAAATAATCCACTGGGTTTAGACCAAAATCATGCATAACAAAACAAGAGATGTGAAATGGAAGGAAGGAAGCAAAAGGTGGACGGGGAGTGGAGACAAAGGGAGAGGAGAGGAAAAGAGAGCAGAGAAGAGAAAGGAAAGAAAGAGAAGAGGAGAGAAGAACTCTCTCTTTTCATCTATATCCTACAGATGTCTGAAAATGGTGCTGATAAAGCATGATGAGGAAAGAACAGTTTCTCCAAAACATGTGTCGGGAAAATTGGAATCCACATGCAGAAGAATGAAATTGGACTCTTAGCTCACATCACGAAAAAATAAATAAATAAATAAAAAGAGAAAGTAAAAGGAACAGATAACTAACTGCATAAAATGTCTAAATTGCACTCTTCACTATGGTTTTCTCTCCCTAGTGAGAAGAGAAAAGCATCTTTTGGGAAAAAATTACCCCAAAATTAATTTTTATAAATCACTATTTTTATGATTGTACAGTATAATGTACATTTTTCAAAAACAATTTGAGTTGACAAAAATTACTTAGAGCAGGGAATCAGCAGTTAGCGTAATGGCTATGTCGCTGGACTCCCACGTAGTCGACCGCGGTTTGTGTCCCGGACCCGGTGGCTTAAAATTCACGCCGGGCACGTTTGCGTGCGTGTCCAAGATCCCGAGAGGAGAACGGAGGAGAAGGGATTGCGGCATGACCATCCCCCCTGGGGGATGATTTCTCGCTTTCTGTCTCTATATCTCTGTCTGTCTGGCAAGTGCACGTGCCCTATAGTGAAAATCTCTCAAAAAAAAAAAAATTACTTAGAGCAGTCAGAAAGAATTTTGCATTGAAGCCAAGTTTTTTAAAAGGTGCTTAGTAGCTGTGAACAAGGCAATTTATGCCTGTTACTGAGACACAGCACTGTTCTTAGGGTCCTGGAGGGCTCGATTTCCATACGTTACGACACTTCTCTGCTCCTCTGGGCTTGTTCCTGTGTACCTGCCATCAGAATCCATTTGAGCATCGATCATCATCTGGGTATGGAAACAGCTGACTCACTCTGAAAGGTCTTGCTTGGGCGTGCTTGCCTTGCTCTGAAAACTTGCACCCTTTATTTTATTGTTTCAAGAAATATACAGCTGCATATCAGCAGTTACACATAGCAGCTCCATTTCAAACTTTTTGTTTTATCATTCTGAGCCCAACCATCATACCTTGGTTAATACAGAGCTTATAAAAATCTCTTCATGTCACTGTGTTGATGTAGCGAAACTCATAAATTTTTTCGATAATGCTTGAATCAATAAAATATTGTCTAGTGGACAGAATTGTGTTCACTGACCAGATAATTTGGAGCAGATTTAAATAATCTTGGGAAGTTTCAGTGTCTAACTTCTGGAGAAGGAAAAAAAGTCAGGAATATTATCCTAGCAACCTTGTAAGAATTAGTATATTTGGACCATACTCCCTATGAAGATTGATCTTGTTCAGTTGGCAATGAATACCTGGTCATTTATTCATTACTTGAGAAAATATAGCTTAAACTATCTTTATTTGTTTTTGCATTAGCAGCTAATAGCATGTGGTATGCAGTGAACAGACTTTTGTAAAGGAATTTTAAAAGATTCCACCAGTTCCTCTAAACTGGAAGCCATGATGTTGCTATTCTGCCTCCAGCTGCCTCACAGACTCCCAAACTGCTTTTCATCTCAGTTTTTCTCCCTTCACTTATTTTCAAACTTTTAAACTCCCTTAAACACTGAAAAACTCTTTTTCAGCCTTGGCTTTACTTTTTTTTTTACTAAATCAGCAATTTATAGTGGGTGCTGCTTAGTTCTGCCAGTTTCTAGCTATTCTGAGAAAATGCCCTAGCCCAGGAATATCTACCATATAGGATAATGGGGCCAGACAGAAGCAATCCAAAGAAAGGAGCCATGAGCGCTAAGAAGATATGCACTCAGTATGACCTCACCATTCACCTATTCAACCTCACCTTCTACAGATGAGCAAAGGCGCCTGTTCAGAGAGGAAATAAAGCAACTTTGCACCATGACTGAAATCAACCCCCAAGTATGCTTCTGGCTCAAGTACCTTGGGCATCTCCAGATGTATGGAGAGAAGACTTAATGGAGAAATCAGTCATTACATCATGGAACTGGATTTCTTAAACCACGGAACTTCACTTCACACAGGGGTATAATATACTTTGCCTCTCCATTCATGTGCCAGCATTATTTGGAGGAGGAAAAACCAGTCTGCTTTCAGCACATAAAGTGGAGAACTGTTTTTCCCTGTTCTCAGTTCGTTTCTCTGTGGTTCCCAAAGTTCTAGGTTAATTTGGTTCACACCCTAGGTACTGGAGAGAAGAAGCCCTCTACTGGAGGAATGACTCTTTCAACCAGCCTTTGTGAAAACACAGCCAAATGTTTGGAATGTTCTAGACTAACCACAGTCTGATGAAGGTATAAGAAAAAAGCAAATACAATCAGCTCTGAGGTTCTTGCATACAACTTAAAAACTACAAGTTTATTTAATATTAATAATGATAGCTAACGCGCTCTGTGTGCCGTGAATACTTTATAGTAACAGGATTCCCCCACCCACCCAAAATTTGTTGCATATGGCAAGACTGATAATGCCCCACAAACCTGAGGGGATGTACAAAGTTAATTATGTATATAATGAGCCTTCTGGGGAAGAGCAGACTAAGCCTCTCGAGCTGGTCTGGAAAGGAGACAGGCTTGAGGCTTTTATTTTTTTAATTGTGGTTTGGAGGTTAGGGCCAGGTAAGGGCTTTAGGGCTTATGTAGTGGGACCCCTCCAGCAGCTCTAAAGCAGAGACCCACTCAGACTTTCTTATCAACTTATTCATATGTGGGGCAACAGGAGAAGAAATGGAGTGAGGAATGAAAGCTGTCAGCATTAAAATGTCAAAATGGATTCACCTGCACTTTTGCATGCTCTCGTACTATGGCAAATCCTGTTCTAAGGAATGTATGTGTTGTCTCATTGAAATTTCTCCTCAACCCTATGAAGCAGCCAACTAGCCCCAATTCACAAATGAGGAAGCTGATGCCCAGAGAGAGGCAGAGACTTCCCAAGGTCCGACAGCTCGTTAGTGCAGAGTAAGGTACAGTACCTATGTCTGTGTACTGATAAACCCAATCTTTTTACTTTTTTTAATCATCTTTAAATGTGCAATATATTGGCATTAAGTACATTCACATAAGGCTACTCCAGTCTTCTTTTTGAATAGTGTTAGCATATTATAAATTTCCTAGGACTATTATCACAGATTATCACAAAGTTCCTGACTTAGAACAGAAATGCGTTCTAGAGCTCATTGGTCCAAAACGAAGCTGTTGGCAGAGGCTCTGTTCTTTGTCACTTTTAGCTTGGGCGACTCCAGGTGCTCTTTGGCTTGTGGCCTTATGGCTATAATCTGTTTTTATAATTACACTGCCTTCTCCTCGTTATGTAATTTCCCCTACCTCCCTATTAGAAGAACACTGCCATAGAGCTTACAGGCCATGCTGATAGCCCAGGGTGGTTGCCTCATTTCAAGATTCTTAACTTGTTTACATCTGCAAAGATCTTTTTCTCAAATCTGACCTGACCATCTTTATTTTAGCTGGAATGTTTAGTCTTTTACAGTTCCTGTGGTACTGATATGACTGCATTTAAATCTGTTCCTTAGTTTCTGTTTTTTATTCATCCCATCTGCTCTGATCCAGGGCAGCAGTCATGTTTCAGTAATAAACTTGGCAAAGGTTTGGTCCAGACTTTAGACAAATAGGTCACATGACAAAGCAGAGAGACCTCAGGCATTCGATTCAGAGAGATTTCACGAAACCCTACCTTCTTAATTTGGGGGATTTCTGGAAAGTTGTTTCTACTCTCTGAGCCTCAGTGTCCTAATAATGCCCACCTTGAAAGACTTTATGAGGATTTTAGACAAATGAATGTCAAGTACCTAGTACATAATAGATGCTCATTGAAGTAATGGCCTTTACTCTCACTCGCATGTTCCTAGAACGGGACTCTGGAGTGGAGCACACACATCCTCTGAAGTGTCCGTCCATTTTGGCAGCCTCATTTCCATTTCCTTATAACCTTCCTTTGTTTACAACAACCATTAATTTCATTGGATTTCTTTTTTTTTTTCTGGAATTTTTTTTTTTTTTTTGAGAGGTTTTCGCTATAGGGTGCGTGTGCTCGCCAAACAGACAGAGAAAGACAGAGAGACAGAAAGCCAGAAATCACCCCCCAGCGTGGATGGCCACACTGTAATCCCTTCTCCTTCATTCTCCTCTTGGGATCTTGGGCACGCATGCACACACACACCCGGCGTGAGTTTAAGCTCCCGGGGCCGGGACTCGAACCGCGGGCAACTACATGGGAGTCCAGCGCCATAGCCATTATGCTAACTGTTGGTCCCTCATTGGATTTCTTAAGATGAAACTGAAAGATGATTATAATAAAGGACTTAGAGAGCCCCTTCGGTGGAGTGGAGGGATCTCAGACAGTGTAAGTATGAATTTAGACCTACTACTCTCTAGTTACGGGAATACAGGAGAATTCTCACTCCTTTCTGAATCTCTGTATCCTATCTGTAAAATGGGAATATTCTCTCATGACTGTGGAGATTAAGAGACACAGAGAGAAAGGAGTCTAGCCTATCGCCTGGCACATGGTAAATATTTTCAGACAGACCTCTTACATTGCAAATGACAGAAATCTAATTGTGTAAATAAAAGGTTGAAATGGCTGTGTCTCATTCTCAAAACCAAGGATCAGTCCAGAGGTAGGTTCTCTGGATGGCTTCAAGCCAGGCTTGGTTGATGAAGTCAGCAGTCAAGGAGGTGGCCAAGATTGTGCCTTCTCTCTTGCCTCTTCTCAGCTCCACTTGCCTCTTCTTGGCTGCATTCCTAGAGAAATTCTTTTCACATGGTCTATAAGATGGCCACGCAGAGCTTTGGACTCACTGTTTCCAAATGTACTAATGCTAATGGAAGAAGGACTTCTTTTTCCTAATGTCCATATATCAAACCCAGTGATTGGTCTTACATGACTCAAGTGTTCATTCTTAACCAAAAACTATAGCCAGGAGAATAAGACTGTCTAGCAAGAAACAGATTAGTATCTCTATTTTTAATTTTTTTAAAATGTTTTTAGGTTTTTGCCATAGGGGACATACTCTCACCTGAGAAAGACAAAGAGAAACAGTGAGAAAGAAAGTGATAAATCGCCCCCCACCAGGGGGTTGGCCACACCACAACTGCTTCTCCTTCATTCTCCTCTCAGAATTTTAGGTACGCATGCATACAAACCGGGAGTGATTTTCAAGCTACAGATCTGAGACTCAAACCACGGTCAATCATGTGGGAGTCCAGCACCTTAACCACTGTGCCAGCTGCTGGCCCCCAGATTAGTATCTCTTAGCAGAAGGCAGTATATCTAGAAAAATGGAGTAGGAAAGAATCATTTCCCAAACGAAGGGATAATGTTACTTGCAAAAGGGGATGAATATACAGCAGACAAAACCAAGTCAGTCCCTTCCCTAAACAGATAAATTAAGCCTCTAATTAAGGATGTTTCTCTCTACCCACCCTTTCTGACCCCTAGACACTTCAAACTCCATCTGCAGAGTGACTTAAAGCAAAATGCATACAGCATAAGCCATAGATTCACAGACCAAACATAATACCAGATAAAACATTTGCTGGTAAATGGTCTTGTACCTTTCAAAAACTGAAATACATTTTTTTCAATGAATTAGATAAATAGAAGAGCAAGATGCATGTAGTTGGAGAAATGATAGGGTATGTTTTTCTCTTTTTTCTCTCAATATTTGAAAAGTAGTGACCTATGCAAGTCCTGGTCCAAGAACCTTATGTAAATTCACGTAACAGTTTCCTTCCTCTCAGAAGCTATTTTCTTTCTCACAGGCTTAAGTAGATGAGCGATTGCATCCCTTCTGTCTTCTTGAGGGTCTGAATGAAAAACATCTTGGAACCAATACCATGATCTTAAAATGTTGTCTACTTAGATGAATGGTTAACACTTAATCTCTGATGCAAACCTTTACCAAAAATAGTAAGACTCCATAACCTACTCAGACCATGAGTATAAGCGTAATTGCAGCTGGCTGGACAAAGTCATTAACAAATGCATTAGAATTAACTTTCAAGGAGTTACGTAATCTATTGGGAAAGCACTGTGACTCTCAGAGCTCCAGAGCTGGTGGCTAGGTTTTCCCTGGCAGATAATTACTTATGATGTTAATGGAAAAAAGGCAACTGTGGCAATGACAAATAGTGTTCTAGAAAACTTGGTTTGCATTCAACTTTGTCCAGCAGGTCTGGGATAAAATGAAGATTGCACCACACCCTCTCTGAGCCGCCAGAGAGAGCACTGTGGCAATAGGAGAGATCGCCCACCCCATTATCCTAAGACCAGGCCTCCAAAATGTAAGGTTGGGACTGAGAGGAGGGAGTATGGGGGCATAATGTCTCTAACTTTATTACCAATGACAAGTCACGGATTAATTTTCTCATGATGCTTTTGTGTCCTAGCTGCGCTTTGCCATGAATGTAACCCCACTGAAATGGAAAAATAGGTCTCAGGAAAGCAGCCCAGGCTGTCAGCTATAACTGATGGCTTAGAAGGGATTTTTGCATTATCCAGGTTACTGTTGTAATTGAATAAAAGCAAGAGATGGAGATGGCGTCATTCAGGGCCCTGAATTCCCTTCAGCAAGTAAGCGCCAAACAACTGCTTGAGCTAGACATGTTTAAAAATCTCAAGATAGTTTAAATATATAAAATAACTTAATAGTAGTGATTCAGTGCCTAGAACAAGGCCTTATATCTAGTAGGTACTTTGTGAATTATTGTTATGTAAATGAGGGAGTATCGATCTCTTTCTTTTATAGCATACCACTGTATGATCTTGGGACACTTCTCAAGATCACAAATTGTTTTCAGTTAAATTAATTGGCTTTTAACAGCATCTTATAGGGAAGTGAAAAGGGCCTATGAAATATTTTACTCTTGATAGCTTATGAGTTTAGATATGAAGTTAAGTGATTTGGAAAGATGACATTCGATAAATTGTAGGTGAGGTTGAGAGGAAACACATCACAAACTTCCTGCTTCCCCTCCAGAGAGTATTCTTGTTCTCTCATTGTTTCTTTTGGTGTGCTGCTTGAAGACACTCCATGATAGAACCATGCCAGTAAGAACCTTAACTTTCAAACAGTGACCTGGAGCAGGCCTGGCTCTCAGCCCATGAAGGATGGTGCCCACAATATGTTTCCTTTTTCTTTTCTCTTAAAGCTAAATCCACCTATCATGCCTTCTATGTAGAACGTCTTGCTCTTCATAAAATATTGGGAACCAGCAGTTAGCGTAATGGCTATGTTGTTGGACTCCCACGTAGTCGACCGCGGTTTGCGTCCCGGACCCGTGGCTTAAAACTCACGCCGGGCGCGTGTGCGTGCGTGCCCAAGATCCCAAGAGGAGAATGGAGGAGAAGGGATTGCGGCGTGACCATCCCCCCTAGGGGGTGATTTTTCGCTTTCTGTCTCTCTATCTCTCTCTGTCTTTCTGGCGAGCGCACGCACTCTATAGCGAAAACCTCTCAAAAAAAAAATTCTATTAAATAAGCAATGTATAATGGTTTCTTGGCTTGGTCAACTTCTGGCCAATCTGGGCAAATGCCAGAGCCCATCTGTACAGCTCAGAAACCCTTCACAACAAACCCTAGAGAACAGAACCAAATAGAAAAATTCTGAAAGAAAGAGCTCTGGATTCCAAGATCAGCAATACTATAATCTCAGCACCACCTGCCTGACCTTCCTTCCGCAGATGAGTACAGGAAGTCTGCCAAGAGGGGCAATGCCCTGAGCTCACACCATGGCTGAAGTGGCCCTCTGACTGTGTTGCTGGTTTCCCAAGGACCCTGGGTATCTCCAGTTTCACAGAGAGAACACTTCTGAGGAGGACTGGTCATAATATCCCAGAACTTGTTTTCTTGGACACATGATTTATGATGTTAAATAAGTCACTCATCCATATTTGAGATGGACTCAACATTCAGATTAAGTGAAGGATGACCATCTATTATTTAAAATGGAAACAGTCAATGTATTTAGCTCTTAAAAGGAATACTTGGAAAGGAAAAGAAGTTAGGAGATGAAGGGTTCTTCTTTATTGTTATAGTCGTACTAACTTTATTGCATTTGAATCATTTTCTTTATTATGGCTAAGGCAATGATTGAGTAGTTGATCTCAAGCCAAATAATTGTTTCACCCTGGGAATTTAAGAAACTGTAGACTAAATAGACATTTTCAAAATACTTTGGTCCAAAATATATTAACTATATGAGCTTGAGCAAATGAATCAAAGAGACTGAGTTTCTTCATCTGAAATGTAATCTTTCCAATAGTCTAGGCTTGAGGATTGAATGAAATGAGGTATGCATGGAGCCTAATACAGTGCTTGGCACATCTAAAGGGCACAAGAGAAGCCACTTCTACTTATCTTCCCGTGAGACTTAATTCTTTTTCCTCAACCTGTTCTCAAGAGAAATGTGCTCCTGATAACACTTCTCAATGTGCTATGTGATATTAACCATGGCAGCCACCTCTCTGGGCCTCATTTCCCTTCTGCATAATAAGGTGATAGATCCGGGCAATTTCTGTTTTGATTCTCCCCAAAGAGGCTGGAATCCATGGTGAGGTCCTCAGTCGTTTCTGTTCCTTCTATTTCTATTCTTGTCTCTCCACGTGTGAGCTATGGCAGTGGTTTTCTCCTAGAAAAGGTTTCTAAGAGGTATAAGAAGAGAGACTGCTGGGATCTCCTCTTCACTGTATGTCCATGCAACTGGAACTGTGAGGAAGGAGCCCTGGACCCCCACTTCCACTTCAGTCAAGGGTCTGAAGTCCTAGGGCACTCTGGGAAGGAGGAAACTGTATCACTAGCAAAGGAAATGCAGAAAATCTCACCTCCACTATTTCATTCACTGTGATAATCATGACAAGCATTCACTATCTACAGACTGCCCAAGGCCACAGACCAGGTCTGCAACTTTCTAACTGTGCATCTTCGAGCAAGTTTTCTAAACCATGTGCCTACTCTGTTAAGTGGGTGTAAGAGGGGGTTGCTAACTGTGTGACCTTAAACAAGTTACTTAACATCTGCAACCTTCTATTTCCTCATCTGAAATAACAGATGGGTTGTTGCATGCTTCTGATGACATGCTATGCATGACATCCTGGCGTGGGACATAGCACAAGTAGACATGTTGGCAGCTACTGTGAGGTATTTGCCACAAAGGGTGACAAATACCATGGAAGCAGTAGACTCAAGTGCCACAGAGCACACAGAAGAGGGCTCTGACTCAGATAGCTGTGGGAGGCGTCATCAGCAGTGCTTTCTGGAAGGAAGGACCTATGGGATGATGGTTAAAGAGCATATGAGGGTTAGCCAGGTGTGGTGTTGGATAACATTCCAAGAGAGAAAACTTGAGAGCCACAAAATGCTGTGTAGAAGGCATTCTTTGTAGAGTTTTCTTACTACAGAGGTACTTGCAGAATAAAACAGCTCTCCTGCCTAGCTCAGGTCACAATAAGTTAAATCTTCAAGTTTAAAAATGGGATCTTAAATTATTTACCCACACGAGAACAATCTAACTCCAAATGCAGAATCAAATTCCCTAGATTTGTTTATGACACTAAGCATAGTGATGAGAACAGAAAGCATGTCCCCAGAGTGTCAACATCACCTGCACTTCATGTAAAATTTGACATAGAATAGAGACCTCATCTGGCAGAGCTAATCTTGAGTGGTCCAGACTTGACCTACACTGCACACACCCCTCTATTCTGCTTCTCAGAAGAACAAAATCAGCACAGCCAAGGTACACAACATGAGGAAGTTCAGCTAATTCTCCATCTAAGAAATTAACAGAATTAAAGATTCTGGCAACCTTTCCCCAAGCCCAGGAGAATCGTGAGGATAGCCTGCAAAGTCAAAGCAATTACATTTAACAGACATCCACAGCTGGGGGAATGTACGCTATTCAGCAATGCTTAGGACATCTTTTAAAACAGAAAGTAAAAGTTTATGCAATTGACTACAGGAAACAAAGTTAACCACTGGACTCCTAGCCTCTGCAGCTTTAAGCTAGAAGACACATATGTGTGAAAATATTTAAATCTCCCTGGTATGGGGAGGGTAGCCTGTGATGCCAATGGGAATGCCAGCCGGTGTCCTCCAGGGGCTTATTGCATACACTCAAGAAAACATAGGAAGGGGAAAAAGGACCAAAAGGAATGTTCTCCTGAAGACTCTTTTTTACAATTTTCAGAATACTCTTGTTTACATTGTTTAATGTTATGATATTGCTTCCACATAACTGTTATTTTGTTTGAGCACTGATTCATACATATTCTCTCTAGTTCCTTTGTAAATTCAGTTGCACGGTATTAGGTAACCCAAGAAAACTCAAAGGTGGTACGACTTCCCTTGGAAGTTTATTTAGACAAAAAACATCAGGTTTTGTTTTTTTAAAATTTGAATCAGTTTGTTGCATTTGAAGTTATAGACAAAACTTTAGGATATGCATAGTGCACCTAACACTTGTGTCCATCACAGAAAACTGCTTGCTTCTCATCCACTATCTAAATTTATGATTTATTTATTTATCTATTTAGCCATAGAGCATGTGCACTCACCATAGAGAGACAGAGAGAGACGATGAGAGGGAACGTGTGAAATCAACCCCCATGGCCGGAGGAGGGGATTTCTACATCACAATCCCTTCTCTTCTATTCTCCTGGGATTTAGGGCATGTATACACATGTGCCTGGCATGATTTTCTACTACTAATCTGTAAATGTTGGGATTACCTCAGACTCGGTCTTGAGCACACTTTTCTATTTTCTTTACCTTCTTTCTCCAGATAAAATCACCCATTTTCATGGCTTCAATAACTATAATTTTCATTTCCATACAAGTCAATGAGGATTGGGAAATGCTACATTAAGGAACAATTCCACAAACCTCAGGGGCTTAAGAAAACAAAAGCTTCTTTATCTTTTACACAAAGTATACAGGGAGTCTGGATGACTCTGAGTTGGCTATTCTCTGTGTGATGGTTCCACATTTCTTGTCTGTGTCAGGGTAAGTCTCCATAATTGCTGTGGCAGGAGAAAATTATGTGGTTGAATATCACACAGGTAATTTATCTGTGGTGCACATCACTTCCACTCACCTTTGACTGGACAAATCAAATCATGTAGTTCTACACCAAGTTTGCCTTCCCATCTTCACTTGCACTTCTCTGACTGCTGTCATGCCAGAGTCTGAAGATCACCAGGAAGGATGGCATCCTACTCTGGGTCTTCCCAGTGTTTCGTGGACTATTGCTGGAGTGTACCTTCATGCCTCCATGGTCTCACTCCCTTAGGCTCCTGTCATATTGATTTTGAGCTTTTCTGCATGCTTTATTTTGGTCACAGGACAATAGAAAATGTTAAACAATCAGACACTTGCTCATGGGGCTTATTCTCTCTTGTTGCTCTCTGGAATCCCGAAACGACCACGAAAAGATTAACAAGCCTACTAGAAGTTGAGACACCATTGACACAGAGATGAGGCATCCATTAAAGGGCCAAATATCCTGCCAACCATTAGACATATGAGTGGAGCCATCCAGCCCTAACAGGATGCCAGCCAGCCCTGGAGATCACTGAGCCAACCCTAGCAGAAAATCACCAGCTGATCCAAAGAATCATGAGGCGTAATATATGTTTGCTATTAGCAAGTGGTTTGTTAAATGGTAAAAGCTAACTCATGCTCTTAAGTCTTTTCCTCACTGATTTCCTTCTCATCGTGTAAGCACTGGTGAAATGTCAATATTTTTAGAAATTAACCACAATGACACCTTGATTTACACAAAATTATCAGCAATTACACTTGACTTCCAGTTGGCTGGCGTCTTCACATGGTTTTTTACTGAATCCTTTGCATTGATCTATGCAACAGTATCTGTTATGCTTATTACGCAGTTCCAGTCCTTTCACGTAGTAAACTCACTGCCATTTCTAGGTTTTTTACCTTACAGTTTCACATTTTGGTCCTCTATTACTCATATGAACACTCTTCCTAAGACACTTGATTTGATTTAATAAATATTTCTGAGGACTACATGACAGGCTAAGCACTGAGAATGTACAGAGGGGTCACCCACAGTTTTTGTACTAGGCAGTCTACAGTAATGGAACAATGAGTGAGTATGGAGACTACGGCATGCAGGATACTTGGAACAGCAGAAGTAAGAGGAGGGGCAGACCTAGCACAGCAATGGGAGAGATTATCTGGGGTGAAGCAGAAGGTGCAGCAGCATTCATTGGAACAGGCTTCTTGGAGGAAGTGGCAGAGCTACATTTTAAAGGTTGAAAGATGAGCAAAGCAGAAAAAGGGAAAAGAACATGAATAAATTTTTTAAAAACCAACAACACAGGGATGGGTAACAAAGGTGTGGCAGTCATGTGCTACTGAAGGGTTAAGTGGAGAAGAGAACCGTAAATCATGGGGCTGACTAAACAGGCAGAAGACTGGGTGAAGCCATCTCAAGGAACTTGGGTGTTTCCGATGACCTCTGTCACCTCCCTTTGTCAGGTAAGTTACTAGCCTTAAAATTGTGAGTCATCTTCTTGCCCACCTCCACTCAACTTCTCCCACCTCTGACAAGAAGGTTTTCCAATCTGTCTTTAGGATAATAATTCCTGCTCTCTGAGCCTGCTCCTTCTCCTTCTCCTCTACTCCAGCATCTGCCCCACCCCGTTTTCCCACCAGCACATCCCCACACACACACTGTCCTTAGGGACTTGATTACTCGTTTACTCCTGCCTCTCTCCTTATCACACATTTAATGACTTGTGGATGACAGAGACGTTCCATGTAGAGGCCAAGATGTGACTGAAGGTGAGAACCCCCTAACAGTGATGGGAAGGAGGCTGGACCCAGAAGTGACACCAGCAGG
>NW_006159608.1:1481055-1507568 GCF_000334495.1 Tupaia belangeri chinensis | reverse complement strand
AGGAATTTATTCACTGGGCTAAGTCAAAGGCTCATGTCTGGAGAGCAGTGAGTAGGAAAAGGAGGCTCCCCTCAAACTTTTTCTAACCTGAAGTCAGCAGAAAGCCTCTGAAGACTTTTTATCAGATGATTCTGCATATATTGAGCAGCAGGAAGAGAGGCTATGAATTACAAAGCACTGGGATAAAGGAGCTTGTTATCAGGACAGGCATGAGATGGATGAACCCAGCAGAAACAGAAGAGCAATCACGCAATGTAAGGAAGATGGTCATGCTTTGATTCTGTGTCAACTGTCATGTGTCATTTATCAAGTAATGTGATAAGTTCTTTATACATATTCCCTCGATAATCCTCACAAGAGTTCTGAGTTCGAAATTATTACTCCCATTGTTCAGGCAATAACTGAGACTCTGATTTTATAACGTGAGGAAGTTCACACAGCCCGTAAGTGACAGCGCTGAAGTTCAAGTCCATATTCCTAAGGACACTTGGTAGGAGTGCTGCTGTAATCAATGCCCACACAATTAAGCTTCTCACGTTACTAACAATAATGGTAACAGCAGAACAAGCCTAGTAACAGGAGAACAAACTTAACATAAGAACCTGGTCTTCTCAGGGACTCCACCTAGCCTTAATTCAGACAGGCTCTTCCTCTTCTATCTTTTCAAACAGAAATCCGTGTTTGGCTAGCCTCCCATGGTCGACCTCCTGTCAAAATGAATTTTATTTCTACATTCTGTTGTGAATTTCAACCTCTATTTCTGTCATTGCTTTTCCATTTTAAAGGAACCACAAAGTTCCTCCTCTGCCAAGCCCTCTGTCTCCTATGCACTTTGGTCATTTTGATTTGTGGGCGGGGGCCTGCCTGGTAATGTGAGAGGAGAGGTAATCTCTTTTCCTGAAGGAGTCCATTAAACCCAGTTATTGAGCCAAATGCACAGAGTCCCTCCCATGATACTCTCTCTCACAACTGTAACCACTTCCCCACACCCAGTATGATTTGTCCTACAGGTGTCTGTCCCCCCTCCATCCATCCCTCTCAGGGCAATCCAGAGGTTTCCCCACCTCACTCTGGACAGTTCTTGCACTTCTCTACTGCTCCAGATCCCTCAACCACCTTCTGACCATGAATGTTCAAACCCTTTGTTTCTTTCAAGTACAGCATCACTGCTTCCTGTGACGACCAGCTCCTCCCATTTGCTCAGTTTCTCCCTGTGACTTGGAGAAGCATCACGTGTTACCGTGTAAGAAGGTAGGCAGACTGGCATTCCTCCAAAGATGTCCACATCCTAACCCTCAATATGTGCGACTATGTTACCTTACGTGGTAAAGTGACTTTGCAGGTATGATTAAATTAAGGACCTTGTGATGAGATGATACAGGGTTTTCTGAGTTTGCCCAATGTAATCAAGAGTGCTTTGCTAAGTCAGGAAGATTCTACCCTCATGCACAGGATATATGACCCTGTAAAGAACTTAAAGTAAGCATGCCTGTCCCTCCCACCAGCTGTGGACACAGCAGGAACACCATTTACAGGCAGAGAACGAGCTTTCACCACACCTGGATTTGCCAGTTCCTTGATCCTGGACTTTCCAGACTCTCATAGCATGAGAAGTAGATTGGTATTATTTATAAATTATCCAGATAAGGTATTTTGTTATAGCAGTCTGAATGGATTAAGACACCAAGTAAGTGAAGGATATTAATGTAAGCCGATGTCTATTGCATGTTCACTATATCCCGGGCACTGTTCACTTCACTTTTCCTGGCCCCTGTCTTCTGCTTTATAAACTAATGGATGGATAACTAGACAGACAGACAGAGGGGTGGAGACATGGATAGGTGGATGAATGAAGAGATATTTGCATGTATGGTTAGATGCTCAGACAGGAAAAATGTACCTTAATATCTGGATGATTTTTTACCACATTGTTGAATCTGGTTACAATTCCCCTCCTTCATGTAATTACAAGGATAATCAGCAGAATGTAGAAGCTAGAAATGCTCCCTTGATCTAATCAATCTGAGAATAACTGATTTTTTTCCCAGAAAGTACTTTAAAAATAAAGTATAAGAATTTTTATTTTTAAAAAATCAGTCAAATTATTGAACTATATCAAAGTATATACAGATCTCTCCTCTAGGACTTTTAAAGTTTTTATTTTATTCTGTTTTTGTTTGCTTATTTGGGGGGATATTTTTTAGTTTGCTATAGGGTGTGTGTGCTTGCTAGAGAGAGACAGAGAGACAGGGAAAGTGAGAAATCGACTCCCAGGGCAGCTGGCTACACTACAATCCCTTCTCCTCCACTTTCCTCTCAGGATTTTGGGCGTGCATGTGCACACTCACACACACACACTCACACACAGCTTGATTTTCAAGCTGCCAAATCAGGACTTGAGCTGCACTGATGTTCCTGTGGGCCAGCCACATAACCTCCACACCACCTCTTGGCTCATGCGTTTTTTTGTTATTGTTTTTAAAGCTAATTATTTCTGGGTTCGGCGATGGTATGGCAGTAATTCAACTGGACCCACATGGAAAAGATCCCAGGTTCGCATCCCAGACCCTCCCTGAGCATGCCAGGTGCCTGTGTGTTTGCCCGTGATCCAGGTGGGCTGAGACAGGCTAGACCACAGCTTGCAGGTGCCTGTTTCTCTCTCTGTATATCTCTTTATCTCTCTCTCAGAGGAAATAAATGCACTTCATTTTTTTAACCTTAATTATTTAGCTAGCTTTTCCCCACAGTAGCTTTAAGCAAGTAGATTGCAAGGTTAATATTTGATTCAGCTCTTTCAATCATAAAGCATAGAATCTCAATGGTCATATTTCAGTAAATGAATGAATAAATGAACTCTACTATCAGGACATATGTGAATATTAAGAATTTTTAAATATGTTATTTTTGCATAAATTCTGATTAAAAGTCTACTATTTCCTAGGCATTGTCCTGGTCACTGGGAGAGATGTGAGATACACAAAACACTTTCCAGGCAGACACAATGTCACATTGGCTGCATAGGGAGACTTAAGAAGTCAGTTGTTAACATAAATTCTGTCCCTCATCAAAGGTCTATTGGTCACTGACAACCTATCAGTGATTGTGGCTCCTTTATGAAGAACCCTGGATGTCCCGGCCCGAGGGACAATCAGGCAGGGTGCCTGAGTGAGAGCGCAGAGGTCTGGAACCCGCGCAGCGTCACAACACGGGAGCGACACAGTGTCACAGCTCAAGATGGAATGCAGTCACTCGTTTACTGAGGGCCAGAGAACATTCTTATATACACAGGGGAGGAAGCTGATTGGTCGTACAATGAGGGATACAATTCTACAACCACTGATTGGTTGTTGCGTTAAAAGGTAAAGCCAGGAGGCGAGGTAAAAAGGGGGCGGGAATTGTCACGGACCTAACTAAGGACCTGCCTGAATGAGGAAGTCTCAGGGTGAATTGTCTACTCCCGGAACAAGGATACTTGAAGGTCCTTGTATGAAGGTCATGTCAGCCATTCTGGTGCATGTGGCTTCCTACACCTGGACACCATGCTAAGCACTTCAGATTCTATGCTAGGGGCCATGGACCGTCATCGATAGGGTGCTGGAATCAGAGCGGAGCAGCGACAAGAGGAACAGCTGCAGAGGGAAGAGAGAACACACTGCCATCAAATTAAATAGTAGTTAAGTATTCTCCCCCATAATTGCTTAGCTCTTTGTTGTGTTGTTTTGATTTTAAATCTCAACTATAAGAATTTTATATAGCATTATTGTATAGCGATAAAGAAGATAAACTTTGTGTGAAACTGACCTCATTTTGAGTCCTGGCCGTGCTTCTTATTAAGAGTATGATCTTGGGCAAGTGAGAATCACTGAGAGCTTTGGTGTCCACATCCACAATAGTACCACTTGTATAGAATTACAGTGAGACTCAAATGAGGTAATAAGCAACCACTCAGCAAATACCAGATAACCAGAGTATAACCAACTTTGGAGTAGCTGGGATTAGACAACTGTTCAGCACCGATCTCAGATGGGCACTCCACTATATGTGTAAGCATTCATTTATTCAGTGAGCATTGCTAATCCCCCACCACGTACCAGCCTACTGTTCTAGGGGTCAGGACCATTGCAGTGAAGAACATAACGTGGACAAAAGTCCTTCTTTTGGGGAAGTTTCGATTCTAGTGATACTGCTTAATTCTCATAGTGTGCCTCAGTTTCTCCACCTGAGGGATGCTGATAAAAGCCTAATTTTCTTTGTAGGTCTGTAAGGGGAAAACAATAATTAAATATGAAGCACTTCAAAGAGGTCCTGGTATTGAGTAGGAGCTATATATATAAGGATTTGCTGTTAAATGTTAACTATTATTATTTTTAGGGAACATTACATATTTTTTACAAGGAGATTGAATAATGTCATTAAAATCACACACTTAGTAAAGGCAGAGCCAGAACTTAAGCAAAATGTGTCTGAAATTGACACTCTTACTTGCCACAAACATTCCACAGCTTCCTCTCCTCTTACCCTTGAGAAAAATTTATTTTATATACACTGACTAATATAAACAATTATTTCATAGACTTTCTCTCCCTGAGTTATTTACACTCTTAATAAATGGATTTTCCTGATTTTGAAATGATGAATGGGAGAGTGGGTCCCAGGCTGACCTCATTAGCCTTATTTATAGACCAAGAAACAAAACAACGTTGCATGGTATAAAGCAAGAAAGATCTTATAGGATGAGCAGCTTGCTTTAATTATCCATTTTGGACCATGGAAACCCATACAGTAGTGACTTTTATGAAGTGTTTTAATACAAACCAGCTAGACAACTTTGGCATTCTAAAGTGTAAGCAGGGATGTTTTGGGTTTGGGATTTTTGTGTTTTCGTATTTTCTTGAAAAATGACTTTTGAAAGTCTGCACTTAGGGTGTTTTTTCTTTCTTCCAGTAATAAGTATTCTAGACCCTTACTCTAAAGACAATTTGAAACTCTTTTTAATCTACAGATGAACACCTGGTTGAAAATTACATTCTGCTCCTGATAAAAGAAAAAAACGAGACAAAGATCGATACTGTGCATGGCAATGTTTCTCAAAGAGCTAAGTTTAAAGTTAAAGCTGAAAACTTCAGGGGGAAATATGCAAAGTATACAAGAGGAAAGTTGAAAGATAAAGAAGAAAAAATGGATTAATTAAATCTATGTCACAGCAGGGAATCAATGTAGACATATTTTATTTAAGCCTTTTGACTTTCTGTTTGGGTTTAATTTCAGTGACTTTGAACAATTTTTTTTTTTTACAACACCTAATGATATTTCTTCCAGAAGAAGGAAGAGGGGTGTGAATACAGAAAGTCAGTGAGGTTCATTAATCAGTTCAGCCCCTGAAGTTCTTGTCCTGCTGCTTAGAATCTACCTGACAAGCCTATAAGGAAGCTCCTTGCCACATCTGTAACTTTGTTACTCCATTATCCAGCACTCTAGCAGCCTGGTATCACCCTACTCACCAGGAGACTCAGGCCTGGTCTCAGTAGGCCTCCTCTCAAGAGTGCACCCTCGTGACCAGCAAATAGCGTAATGGCTACATGGCTGAACTCCCGTGTAGTCGACCTCAGTTCAAGTCCCGGACCCAGTGGCTTAAACTCACACCAGGCTCGTGTGCCCAAGATCCTGAGATAAGAATGGAGGAGAAGGGGGGAACAGAGGTTAGCGTAATGGCTATGTCGCTGGACTCCCATGTAGTCAACTGTGGTTCAAGTCCCGGACCCGGTGGCTTAAACTCACGCCAGGCGTGTGTGCGTGTGTGCCCAAGATCCTGAGAGGAGAATGGAGGAGAAGGAATTGTGGCGTGGCCATCCTCCCTGGGGCGTGATTTCTCACTTTCTGTCTCTCTGGCAAGCACACACGCCCTATAGCAAAAACCTCTCCCCCCCAAAAAAAAAAAAAATAGAATGGAGGAGAAGGGATTGCAACATGGCCATCCCTTCTGGGAAGTGATTTCTCATTTTCTGTCTCTCTCTTTCTTTCTGGGGAGTGCATGTGCCCTATAGCAAAAAAAAAAAAAAACTCTCAAAAAAAAAAAAAGAAAAAAGAAAAGAAAAGTACAACCTCAAGCCCAAGAATAAACTTTTGGCACACTAGCCCATGCACTGCGGCTTCATCTTCTCCAGTAAGTTCTATCTCCTTAGCTTGCTACCACCTCATCAAGAGCTGACAGTTTGGTAGAGGACCCAAGCACTTGAAGTTACCCAGAACTGCTCTGATCTGGGCAACATGGCCCTCCGATAGAAATATACCTAGGAACAAAGGGTGAAAATTCCTCTCCCAATACTATAGAAATTACTCCAATAAACAAGAAAAAGTGAATCTTCATCAGATGGCCAAAACCCAGCACAGATCACAAAGAAATATGAGAAGACAAGGGGGTAACTCTCCTCCAGGTCAGTGCGGTAGCCACTCACCAACAATGGAATACACAGAGGAATACACAGGAATGTCAGGAAAAGAATTCTGAATATTCATAGTGACAAAACTCAATAGATGCAGGAGAAAACATTCAGTTCCAGGAAATGAGAAAATCATTTCAGGACATGAAAAAGAAATTTTGTAAAGAAATAGAAACCTTAAAAAAGAATCAAACAAAACTTCTGGAAATGAAGAATACAATACAAGAAATTTAAGTCTCCCTAGGAAGCATCAAGAGCAGATTGGATCAGGCAGAAGAAAAAAATTCTGACCTTGAAGACAAAGTCTCCAAGGTAGACAAAACCACCAAAAAGAATGAAAAAAAAAATGAGGACAAAATATGGGGAATACTAGATACCATGAAGCATCCAAATGTCTGTATAATGGGTATCCCAGGTGAAGAATCTGCTAAAGGCAGGAAAAACCTTTTTCATGAAATACTATCTGAAAATTTTCTAAATATAAATAAACAGATAAATTCAGACCCAAGAAATAAAAAGGACCCAAAATAGAATCAACACAGAAAGATCCACCCCTGGTATATCATAACCAGATTGGTAAAAGTCAAAGACAAAGACAGCATTCTAAAAATGGCAAGGAAGAAATGTCATCTTACTTATAAAGTTTATCCTATTAGACTAACATCAGACTTCTCAACTGAAACAATACAGGTAAGGAAAGAATGAGAATATTAAAATAAAAAGGGTTTCAACCAAGAATACTATATCTAGCAAGATTATTCTTCAAATACGAAGAATAAATAAAAGCATTCTCAGATAAACAAAAGCTAAAGAATTCACCAATAATAAGCCAGCTCTACAGGAAGTGGGGGGGGGAGGTATATCAGGATAACTAAAGAGAGGCAGAGATAAGAGAACAAAACAACTGAGAAAAGGGCTAACAAGATGACAGGGATAAATCTGCAATTGTCAATAATAATGTTGACTGTTAATGGATTAAATTTTCCCATTAAAAAACACAAACTAGCTCACTGGATACAAAAACAGAAGTTATCTTTATGCTACCTACAAGAAGGACTTCTCACTGATAAGGACATAAATAGACCGAAAGTGAAAAGGTAGAAAAAGATAATCCATGAAAATGGAAACCAAAAGAGGCTGGAGTTGAGCTATTGATATCAGACAAAATAGACTTTAAGATGAAATATGTAAGAAGAGACAAAGAAGGACATTATATAGTACTAAAAACTTGTTCACCGGGACCAGCAGTTAGTGTAATGGCTATGTTACTGGACTCCCATGTAGTCGACCACGGTTTGAGTCCCGGACCTGGAGGCTTAAACTCATGCTGGGCACATGTGCATGCATGCCCAAGATCCCGAGAGGAGAATGGAGGAGAAGGGATTGTGGCATGACCATCCCCCTTGAGGGGATGATTTCTCACTTTTTATGTCTCTGTCTCTCTCTGTCTTTCTGGTGAGTGCACGCACCAAATAAGAAAAAAACCTCTCCAAAAAAAAAGAAAAAGAAAACTTGTTCACCAAGAATATATCATTCTTGTAAATATCTGTGCACTAAACACTGCCAACATGGAGCAACTAGATACATCAAAGAGAAACTGTTAGATCTCAAGGGAAAGATAGACTGCAACACAATAATCATAGGGGATCTCAACACCCCACTAACTCCTCTGGACAGATCATCTAGACAAAAAATAAACAAAGAGATACAAGATCTAAATGATACAGGACCAGCAGCGTAATGGCTATGTTGCTGGACTCCCACGTAGTCAACCGAGGTTCGTGTCCCAGACCCAGTGGCTTAAAACTTACACCGGGCGCGTGTGCATGTGTGCCCAAGATCCTGAGAGGAGAATGGAGGAGAAGGGATTGAGGTGTGGCCATCCCCCCGGGGGGTGATTTCTCGCTTTCTGTCTCTCTGTCTCTCTCTGTCTGTCTGGCGAGCACATGTACCCTATAGCAAAAACCTCTCCACAAAAAAAGATCTAAATGATACCATACATGAAATGGACTTGAAAGACATCTACAGAGTATTTCACCCAACTACCACAAAATATACATTTTTCTCATCCCTACATGGAATATTTTCAAAGATTGACCACGTCATAGGGCACAAGACAAGCCATTACAAATTCAAATGGATAGAAATAATATCCAGCATCTTTTCCAGCCACAATGGAATAAATGTAAGTCAGCTACAGAAAAAGCCCCCAAATACACAAACACATGGAAACTAAAGAACCTGCTTCTGAATGACTGCAACTACAGGGGAAATTAAGACTGAAGTCAAAAGAATCATTAAAACCAGTCATAATGGGACCAGCAGTTAGCGTAAGGGCTATGTTGCTGGACTCCCACGTAGTCGGCCATGGTTCGGGTCCCGGACCTGGTGGCTTAAACTCACACCGGGCGTGTGTGTGTGCCCAAGATCCCGAGAGGAGAATGGAGGAGAAGGGATTGTGGCGTGGCCATCCCCTCTGGGGGGTTAATTTCTCGCTTTCTGTCTTTATGTCTCTCTCTGTCTGTCTGGTGAGCACACGCGCCCTACAGCAAAAACTTCTCAAAAAAAAATAATGATAATGAACAAACAAGTGTTTATAACCTATAGGACACAGCAAAGGCAGTAATAAGAGGGAAGTTTATAGCAATTAGTGTCCACAAGAATAAAACAGAATGGTGACAAATAAATAACCTAACAATACAATCAGAGAACTGGAAAGACAACAACAACAAAAATTCCAGGAGAAAGATAATAAAGATTCAACCAAAAATAAATGAAATAGGGAATAAAAGAACTATGCAGAAAATAAATGAAATCAAAAGCTCATTCTTTGAGAAGATAAACAAAATTGACATTGACACATCATTAGATTAATCAAGAACAGAGAAAGAAACCAGATAGATCAAATCGGCAAGGAAACAGGCATTATTACAAAAGACATAACAGAAATACAAAATATCAGAGACTACTATATGAGATTATAAGCTAATAAACAAGAAAACTGAAATGAGATGGACAAATTTGGGGGCACGTATAATTTACCAAGATTGAACCACAAAGAAATACAAAGTCTAAATAGACACACAATAAGCAATGAGATTGAACCAGTAATAAATAATCTCCCAACAAAGAAGTCAGGTCCCGATGGCTTCTGAATTCTGCAAAACTTTTAAAGAACTAATCTCAGTTCTCCTCAAATTATTTCTAAAGATTCAAAAGGAAGGAACCCTCCCAAATTCATTCTATGAAGCCACCATCATCTTAATACCAAAATCAGACAAGAACATGACAAAAAAAAAAAAAAAAAAAAAAAAATTTGCAAATATATCTGATGCCACAATGGAATAAATGTAAGTCAGCTACAGAAAAAGCCCCCAAATACACAAACACATGGAAACTAAAGAACCTGCTTCTGAATGACTGCAACTACAGGGGAAATTAAGACTGAAGTCAAAAGAATCATTAAAACCAGTCATAATGGGACCAGCAGTTAGCGTAAGGGCTATGTTGCTGGACTCCCACGTAGTCGGCCATGGTTCGGGTCCCGGACCTGGTGGCTTAAACTCACACCGGGCGTGTGTGTGTGCCCAAGATCCCGAGAGGAGAATGGAGGAGAAGGGATTGTGGCGTGGCCATCCCCTCTGGGGGGTTAATTTCTCGCTTTCTGTCTTTATGTCTCTCTCTGTCTGTCTGGTGAGCACACGCGCCCTACAGCAAAAACTTCTCAAAAAAAAATAATGATAATGAACAAACAAGTGTTTATAACCTATAGGACACAGCAAAGGCAGTAATAAGAGGGAAGTTTATAGCAATTAGTGTCCACAAGAATAAAACAGAATGGTGACAAATAAATAACCTAACAATACAATCAGAGAACTGGAAAGACAACAACAACAAAAATTCCAGGAGAAAGATAATAAAGATTCAACCAAAAATAAATGAAATAGGGAATAAAAGAACTATGCAGAAAATAAATGAAATCAAAAGCTCATTCTTTGAGAAGATAAACAAAATTGACATTGACACATCATTAGATTAATCAAGAACAGAGAAAGAAACCAGATAGATCAAATCGGCAAGGAAACAGGCATTATTACAAAAGACATAACAGAAATACAAAATATCAGAGACTACTATATGAGATTATAAGCTAATAAACAAGAAAACTGAAATGAGATGGACAAATTTGGGGGCACGTATAATTTACCAAGATTGAACCACAAAGAAATACAAAGTCTAAATAGACACACAATAAGCAATGAGATTGAACCAGTAATAAATAATCTCCCAACAAAGAAGTCAGGTCCCGATGGCTTCTGAATTCTGCAAAACTTTTAAAGAACTAATCTCAGTTCTCCTCAAATTATTTCTAAAGATTCAAAAGGAAGGAACCCTCCCAAATTCATTCTATGAAGCCACCATCATCTTAATACCAAAATCAGACAAGAACATGACAAAAAAAAAAAAAAAAAAAAATTCAGGCCAATATCCCTGATGAATACGGATGCAAAAATTCTCAACAAGATACTAGCAAATCCCATTCAACAACATATTTAAAAGATTATACACCATGACGAAGCAGGCTTTATTCCAGGGATGTGAGGATGGTTCAACGTACACAAAGCAATAAACGTAATAAATCACATTAGCAAAAGGAAAGATAAAAACCACATGATTATATCAATCAATGCAGAAAAATACAACCCCCCTTCATAATTAAGACTCTCAGGAAAGTCAGCATAGAAGGAACATTCCTCAACACAATAAAAGCCATCTATGACAAACCCTCAGCTAATATCATACTGAATTGGGAAAAGCTGAAAGCAATAAACGTAATAAATCACATTAGCAAAAGGAAAGATAAAAACCACATGATTATATCAATCAATGCAGAAAAATACAACCCCCCTTCATAATTAAGACTCTCAGGAAAGTCAGCATAGAAGGAACATTCCTCAACACAATAAAAGCCATCTATGACAAACCCTCAGCTAATATCATACTGAATTGGGAAAAGCTGAAAACTTTTTGGCTAAAAACTGGAACAAAACGAGGCTGCTTATTTTCTCCACTCCTTTTTAACATAGTACCAGAAGTTTGAACCAATGCAATTAAACAAGAGAGTCAAATAAAAGGCATCCCAATAAGAAATGAAGAAAATTATCTCTATTTGCAGATGATATGATGCTATATGTAGAAAATCCAGAAGTGATAAATATAGTGAAGAGGCAGGATACAAAATCAACATACAAAAATCTATAGCATTTTTATATACTAACAATGGGCAAATGGAGACAGAATTAAACAAAGCAATCCCATTTACTTATTTTTTAAATAATTATTTTATTTATTTATGTATTTACTTCACATGAGTTTTGCCAGAGATAGATAGGGAGAGTGAAAGAGGGAGAGTTAGAAAGGAAGCCACCAGGTCTGGGACTCAAACCTCAGTCACCCATGTGGGAATTCCAACACCTTAACCATCATGCCACCTGCTGGCCCCAGCAATCCCATTTATAAAGCCACAAAACCAATAAAATATCTAGGAATAAACCTTACCAAAGACATCAGAGATCTCTACAAAGGAAACTATGAAACACTTGAACAAAAAATTTAAAATGATACAAAAAAGTGGAAGGACATCCCATGTTCCTAGATTAAAAGAATTAATATAATCAAGAAGTCAATCCTACCAAAATTAATCTAAAAATGCAATGCAATTCCAATCAAATTAGCAGGGATATTCTTCAAGGAAACAGAAAAAAAATCATAAAATTTGTCTAGAATCATAAAATGTCTCACATTGCCAAAGCAATATTTTGCAAGAAAAATAAAACAGAAGGCACCTCACTTCCTGACCTCAAAAGATACTACAAAGCTGCGATAACTAAAATAGCATGGTATTGGCACAAAAACAGACAGGTAGGCCAATGGAATAGAATTGAGAGCCCCCAAATATACCAAAACATATGGCCAACTGATCCTTGACAAAAGGCACAAGATAATCCAGTGGGAAAAATAAATCTCTTCGGCAAATAGTGCTGGATATCAGCCTTCAGAAGATTGAAACTGGATCTCACCACTAGCAAAAACAACTCAAAATGGATTGAGGATTTAAACATAAAACCTCAAAATATAAAAATACTGGTGGAAAACACAGTTAAAACTTTTGGAGATCTTGGAGTAGGCAAAGACTTAATCAATCCAGTTAGAAGAAGGGAAAATGAGCTGAACAGACAACTCTCCAAAGAAGATATGCACAATGACCCAAAAGCATATGCAAAGATGCTCAACATCTCTTATCGAAGAGAAATGCAAATCAAAACCAGAATGAGACACTACTGAGCCCCAGTCAGAAAGGCTAAAATTTAAAAAATAAATCATGGTAAATGCTGGTGAGGCTTTGGTGAGAAGGGAACTCTCCTGCACTGTTGGGGGGAATGTAATTCGTACAACCACTTTGGAGGACGATTTGGAGATTCGTCACAAACCTAAAAATAGAACTACTCATACAACCCAGTAATTCCACTCCCAGGTAATTACCCAAAGGATAGAAAAACCCTCAACTGGAAAAACACTTGCACTTCCTTGTTTATTGCAGCATTATTTATGATTGCTAGGACATAGAATCAACCCAGATGTCCAAAAATAGATGATTGGGGTGAAAAAACTTGGCGTATGTACTCTATGGAATACTACTCAGTCACACACAAAAATAATGAGACCCTGACATTTTATACAAAGTGGACGAATATGGAAGACTCAATGCTAAGCAAAGCAAGCCAGAGTATGAAAGCCAGACCACTCTACAGCAGAAATGGAAAGTTTGGAAGACACAGTAGCAGGGAGGGCAATGGTAGATACTAGAGATTGAAAGGATAGGGGTAATACAGGGTTGGGTAATAGAGGGAGGGAGGGGAAGAGGGAGAAAAAAACCTCTTAATTGACACAAAAATCGAAAGTTATTTGTTGATGATAATGTATATGGTAATGTCTTTGTCTGGACTGATATGCACCCTATTCATGTAGAAAAAGCAATGTTGTACAATGTATAAACAGTGATTAAATATATATTAAAATAAATTAATTACTTTTTTAAACTGAGAAAAAAGTTTTGTACCAAAATAAATTTGCATTTTAATTGTAAAAAAAGAAAGAAAGCTACACCAACATACCACTTCTCATTCATCATATTGACACAAATTCCAAAGTTTGACAATATGCTCTGTTGAAAGACCAAACGGAAACAAATGCCATCTGACATGGTTGGTAAGAATGCTAAGTGACATAACTTCTAGAGAGGGGAATTAGGCAATCCCTAATAAAATGGCATAAAGCATTCATTCATCAATCCAGCAATCTCACATCTACAAATTTTACCTCCGTGTATAGTTTCAACAATATGAATATATATATATATATATACATGGCTGTTTAGAAAATATTAGAAATGACTTAAAGGTCCACATTTGAGATATTATTTAGTTGAACTATACTGTACCCGAACCATGACACGCTATGTAGCTGGGGAAAGAAATGAGGAAGAGTTCTATGGAGTCATCCCGTGAAGATATCAAATGACCAAAGTAAAGAGAGGGCCAGCAGCTGATGCGGTGGCTAAGGTGCTGGGCTCCACGTGCCCAACTGTGGTCCCAGTCCCAGTGCCAGTCCCAGTGGCCTGAGAACCACACCTGGCGTGTGTGAATCATACCCGAATTCCTGAGAAGGGAATGGAGAAGGGGTTGCCACAAGGCAAACCCCCAGGGGGCGAGGGGGTGCGGAGGGTGATTTCTCACTTTCTCTCTCTCTCTTTGTCTCTGGTGAGCACACACACCCTATGACAGAAAACAATATATATATATATAAATAAAGTGTAAAAAAGCCCATAAAGTATTCTATGTTCTGTGGAAAAATTAAAAAAAAAAAAAGAAAAAAAGAAAACAAACACAAGTGCAGTATTTACAGAAACACAGGAAATATAGAGACTACTGAAGTTTGGGGAAAACAGGATGGAGGGTATGCAGGAGAGGAATTTCTCTGAGTACACGTTTTTGTACATGTTTGACTTTTAGAAGGGTGTTTATGTTCTATATATTTTTTAAAAAATTAAGTCGACAAAGGATAAAAGAAATCAAACCTAAAATGGAAAGCAAACTAAAATAAATAAACTCCATTGTGATTAAAGTGAATGCAAACACATATGGAATCTGTTATCAGGTAATGTATTCCTGTGGATCAAAGTTCTGGATTATTTTAAATGAAACAAATGACTTGGAAGACTGTCTCTAACTTTCTTTGCTCATTAGTAGAAAATGTTGATAGTAACTTTATTTAGGTAGAATCGTAGTTTGCAAGCGGGCATCCCACAAAAGGGCCTTCACCAGAGTCCGAATGTGCTGGCATCCTGATCTTGGACTTCCAGCCTCCAGAACTATAAAAAAATGAACTGCAGGATTGTAAGCCCCCAGTGAATAGCACTCTATTATAGCAGCCCAAACTACGACAACATTGTAGCCAATAAATGTTTAAACTCTAAAATAGCTTAGAAAAAAAAATGTTGCCAAGCTGTATAAAGTTGGAAATCAGATCTGTGGGAGAGTTCCTGAATGGAGGGAGAGGAGAAAGAGCGGAGTTGAACCCTTGGCTTGGTTAAGTCACTTCATCCTTGGTACCATACCATACCACAGATGAACTCTTTCTCATTGCTTCAAGCTCTTCTTGCGTTGAGCAAAATTTGCAGCAATGAATTATCTACTCAATATCTCAGGCTTCTCTTTCCTCTCAGAGCAAGAGTGAGGGTCCAGATTGTGATTTTCTGGTTTCCCCAGGGAGAAAAAACAATGGTTCTTGCCTTCAGGTTGGGGAGGATTTAACCGTGTTGTCCTAGAAGTGATAGGAGTGCCATCAAGGTCTCGGTCTGTGCTCGTCTCATTCAGCAGACTTCCCTGTTCTCCAGAAGGACCTTGATTCCCTGGAAGTGGTCAGCTCACTCCCCTATCTTACTTTCTGTCCACCCCCAAACTGTTAAAGTTTGGGTCTCTCCAGGATGTTAAGGTACCTCACCATCAATAGAGTTAATTTCTCTCTGAATATTCTTGTCTGGTCTACATTAAATGTATAATCCTCCTCTTAACTGGCCTCATTTCTTGAGCACTAATAACCTGTCTTTTTTGTTTGTTTGTTTGTTTTGAGAGGTTTTTGCTATAGGGCGCGTATGCTCGCCAGAAAGACAGAGAGAAACAGAGAGACAGAAAGCGAGAAATCATCCCCCTGGGAGGGGGGTGGCCACGCTGCAATCCCTTCTCCTCCATTCTCCTCTTGGGATCTTGGGCATGTGCGCACATGCGCCCAGCGTGAGTTTAAGCCACCGGTTCCGGGACTCGAACCACTGTCAACTACATGGGAGTTCAGTGACATAGCCACTGTGCTAACTGCTGGTCCCACTAACCTGTCTTATGCACTTGCCAGTCTCCAATCTCCTTGCAATTCCTACCCTCTCCTTCCTACCCTGAGTCACATTACGAATCTCCAGCATGAAGGGCCCCATGCCCCTCCTCCCTAATCATTATGTTTCCCCACTCATCCCAGGAGGGAATAGCAGAGAAGAATTTCTGTAGCGTACTAGTCATTTAGCAACCTACTGGAATGTTTTCATAGCACAGGAAGCAGACGACTACAGAGGAGAGACTGGTCCCAGACCAGATAGACCAGGCTCAGTTTAGGTCTCCATTTGATTTGCTAAGCAAGCTTGCACAGAGAAATCCAAAGATTTTTGGTGCTTTTGTCTTCATGTATAAATGGGGATATTAGCTGGATCTGTAGTGGTTAAGGGTTGCTCATTGAAAGGCAGATCCCACATGGCTAACCGATATTCAAATCCTAGCCCCTGCAGCTTGAAAAATATGCTGGGTGCAGCTGCATGTGTGCCCAAAACCTGAGAGCATAGATAAGTGTATAGGGAAAAATTATGGCCTGGCCACACCCCGTGTGTGTGTGTGTGTGTGTGTGTGTGTGTGTGTGTGTGTGTGTGTTTGGGAAAGGTGCTTTATCTCCCACTCCCTGGTGAGTACATATGCCCTCTGGCAATTAAAAAAAAGTTTTAATGGAGAGAGCAGTACTCAAATACAAATTCGCAGGATTGCTGCTATTTTTCAATCCATGCACTTTCAGTTTCCTCCTCCAGGGAGGATTCTTCTAAACACATCCAGAACAGTCAATCAACCTTTGCTTTCTTTTGTTTGCAACATTGTTGACAAGCCTATTGGAAGGCAGATGTGGGCAATCAGAGACAAGACTTCAAAGGGGAAGGACCAGCTTCATTAGCATTATGCCTGGTATTATTTCAGAAGTATTTCCTTCCTGTCCACCTCCCCCAACAATTACTCTCAGGTTTCTCTCATAGAACTATTATAACTTGATGACCAATTTGGCTGCTTATGTCAAAAATAATCAACTTCATCATCTGTAATTATTCAAACGGGCTGCATCTCCACAGCTCGCTCTTTGAATAGTGTAAGAAATTAAAGCACATCACCAACAATTTTGACCAAACAAGAGGCATGAAATACTACTGAAAGCCAATGTGAACTCTTGCTGCCATACCATACATTCGTTTGACTTAAAGAGATACTAATTAAAAATGATAACGAATATTTACTAATGCCTCCAATGTTCCACTAATTTTCAATCTCTGGAGATGATAGAGATAAACAGTATTTTGAACCGGCACATTCACTCTATAGTGTGTCCAGCAGGCAGGCTTTCTATGTTACATCTTGAGGTGGAATTTCTTCTTTTCCAAGGAAATCTCAGCTTTGTTTCTTTTAAGCCCTTCAAGTAATTAGATGAGGGCCACCCAACATTATTAATCTACTCAATGTCAACTGATCCTACACAATAATCCTATCTGTAAAATACTTTTCAAGCAACATCTAGACAAATAACTGACAAGTAACTGCACCATAGCCTAGCTAAGTTGGCTCATAAATTTGACCATCACACCTGTGAGGAAGGCTTTTGTAGCCCTGCTAACACTGGGGAAGTGATGCTCCCGGAAGTGAGATAATTTATCCAAAGGGAGTTGGATTTTGACCATGAATGAAAGGCACCAAAACCCTTGCTCATTTCTCCTCACTGTAGTACGCTGTGGAGAAACAACTAAATCTGTAAAATAGAAAAACTACAAAAATGTTCCCAGGAAAAAGACTGTCTGGAAAAGAAGTGTGTAATAATAAAAACTCACTTATTTCCAAAATGCGATTATTATTGGTGGAAAATGAGAACGACCAGCTTCATTGTGATGTAACCCCTGGAGCAGCAGTACTGGCATCACCTTGAGGGCTGAGAGAAGTGCAGCCTCGGACTCTCTCCCAGACTTGCTAAATCAGGATCATCACTTTATATAGTGCTAGGTTTGATGTGGGATCAGTGGCGGAGTCAGAGGCAGCAAAGACGAAAATATCAGATCAGGCCTTGGGGTTTGATAAAACCAGCAAAATTTATTCTGCAAAAAGCTCTCGGGTGAGGTCCCACAGTCTCAACAGAGGCCAGGGGAGTCACACCATGGATGGGTGCTGCTCGTTCTTAAAGGGCCACTGTCCAATAGGTGGTCGCCATGGGCCCTTGCCTGGCCAATGAAGTTCGCTGTTTCTGTTCAACTTTGGCCGGGCGCAAAATGCTGAAGGGCCAGAAAGTTCATTGGTGATGGTGGGCCAGATGTGGAAAACAAAAAAGTTCCTGCCATGTTGCTCTCTTCTTCCCCCAGGCCTTACATATAGAGCCTCTGGGGGACTCATGTTCTATTTCTGTATAACAAATGATGATAAGCTTACTGGCCGAAAACAGCACTCATTTCTTGGCTCACACTCTGTCAGAATAGTTTGATTCCCAGACCCAAAAACCCTGAGAGGAAAATGAAGGAATTGGGGCATGGCCATCCACTCAGGAGGTGATTTCCCTGTCCCTCACTGTAAGCACTTGTACCCTATGGTAAAAATATTTAAAACAAAAAAAATCAAGTCTCTGAGAAAAAAAAAAAAAAAATCTGCCTTGAGTCCTTGAGGCGACTCACAGAATTCACTTTCATTGTGACCGTAGGACTGAGATCCTTGCTTCTCTGCCTGCTGCTAGCTGGTGTCTCTCAGCTCCCAGAGGCTCCTGCATTCCTTCTTCCACAGCCTCCACGCTCAAATTAGTAACATACATTGGGTGTGCTGGCTTCGAAACTTCTCATGCTTTAAACATCTTGGACATTCTATGTGACCACAAGCAAGAGAAGGCTGTGACCAGGTAGAGAACACCAGATCATTGTTTCATGCTGTTTGGAATCATAATTCTACTGTCAGTTTATATCGTCAGTTCTTGGCGCAGGAGATTCACACTTTGATTAACAACTACGGCTTATTTCTTGGGGCCAGCAGGTGGCATGGAAGTTAAGGCACTGGACTCCCACGTGATTGACCACAGTTCAAGCCCCAGACGTGGCAGCTTGAAAACCATGCCAGGCACATATGTATCCAAAATCCCCAGAGGAGAATGAAAGAGAAGGGACTGTGGTATGCTGTCCCTCATAGGGAGTGAGGATTTCTCAGTTTCTCCCTCTCTGTCTCTCTGGCAAAATCATTTGCCCTGTGGCAAAAATCTAAATAAATAAATAAATAGCTCATTTGAGATTTCACTTTCATATACTTCCATATACTTTGAGAAGACGATTTTGATGGGAAAAGCATACGTTCATGTTTTATGACATACAGAGACTGATAGGATGACCCATGTATTCATTTGGTAGTTATTTAGTGAGGGGCTTGCAGCTGTGTGGCAGACTTGTCCACTGGTTAGCATGACTGACTAAAACACCTATCATCACTGAGGTGGCATGCCAACGGTCAGACAACAGCTGGGCACACCAGGTGCTAACAGCACAGGATGATTAAGACTGGTGCGAGAGGCTTGGGAAATCCTTTCAGAGCAGTTTACATATTTAAGGGAATAAATCTAAGAAAATGGCATTTAAGTAACATTTTTGAGATAATATTTTTGGGCAGGGGTGTTTCCTCTGAAATGTGTTAAACCATACCTTGTCACCAATGCAGGCAGACTTAAGAGGCAGGAAAATGGGTTCTAGACCTGGCATCAGCAGTTTTCATTGCAAATATGGTGTATTAGCTCTGAGCTTCTTGGAAAACTCTGGGGTAAAATGACTCTATGATCCTCCTGGTCAAAGACACTGTTCGAGAGAGAACAGTAAAGTGTAGGGGGAACTTATGAAAAGTGTGAGCCAGACACCGGAAATCTGCCTTAGAAACCAACCCCAGCCCTGGTAGCCCCAGATTCTGCTGTCCCAGCTCCTCAGGCTTTGGTGGGGAACTGGATCTAATTATTGGGCAAAAGCCAGGAATACTGGTGGTATCAGAGTAGGCCAGGAAGAGGTGGCCCAGAGGAACTCAACTGTAGAAAACTTTCTGCACAGTCCCACCTCATGCTAGAGAGCAACTAGTCAGTAACAAGGTGGACTCCTTCCAGTTTGGGGATGTGAGTCTGCTGAAAACTCTGAACAGTTCCCTCAACATCTACCATCAGCCACTTTCCCCTTGACATTTTAACAGCTCAAATGGAAAACTCTTGAACCCAGTCTCTGAAGCCTAGTGAGTCATGTCATCAAGTTAAGTGATGCCACCTGCATACGTTATTGCATCTGGAAGGCTTTTAAAGTCTTTCAAAAAAAATTTAAGGAGTCTGAGCAGCTGGCCACCAGATGCCAGTCTCCACCCCTCTGGTTGTGTTGGCAACTTATAGTTGGGATAATAAATAGCTCATTTGAGATTTCACTTTCATATACTTCCATATACTTTGAGAAGACGATTTTGATGGGAAAAGCATACGTTCATGTTTTATGACATACAGAGACTGATAGGATGACCCATGTATTCATTTGGTAGTTATTTAGTGAGGGGCTTGCAGCTGTGTGGCAGACTTGTCCACTGGTTAGCATGACTGACTAAAACACCTATCATCACTGAGGTGGCATGCCAACGGTCAGACAACAGCTGGGCACACCAGGTGCTAACAGCACAGGATGATTAAGACTGGTGCGAGAGGCTTGGGAAATCCTTTCAGAGCAGTTTACATATTTAAGGGAATAAATCTAAGAAAATGGCATTTAAGTAACATTTTTGAGATAATATTTTTGGGCAGGGGTGTTTCCTCTGAAATGTGTTAAACCATACCTTGTCACCAATGCAGGCAGACTTAAGAGGCAGGAAAATGGGTTCTAGACCTGGCATCAGCAGTTTTCATTGCAAATATGGTGTATTAGCTCTGAGCTTCTTGGAAAACTCTGGGGTAAAATGACTCTATGATCCTCCTGGTCAAAGACACTGTTCGAGAGAGAACAGTAAAGTGTAGGGGGAACTTATGAAAAGTGTGAGCCAGACACCGGAAATCTGCCTTAGAAACCAACCCCAGCCCTGGTAGCCCCAGATTCTGCTGTCCCAGCTCCTCAGACTTTGGTGGGGAGCTGGATCTAATTATTGGGCAAAAGCCAGGAATACTGGTGGTATCAGAGTAGGCCAGGAAGAGGTGGCCCAGAGGAACTCAACTGTAGAAAACTTTCTGCACAGTCCCACCTCATGCTAGAGAGCAACTAGTCAGTAACAAGGTGGACTCCTTCCAGTTTGGGGATGTGAGTCTGCTGAAAACTCTGAACAGTTCCCTCAACATCTACCATCAGCCACTTTCCCCTTGACATTTTAACAGCTCAAATGGAAAACTCTTGAACCCAGTCTCTGAAGCCTAGTGAGTCATGTCATCAAGTTAAGTGATGCCACCTGCATACGTTATTGCATCTGGAAGGCTTTTAAAGTCTTTCAAAAAAAATTTAAGGAGTCTGAGCAGCTGGCCACCAGATGCCAGTCTCCACCCCTCTGGTTGTGTTGGCAACTTATAGTTGGGATAATTTAATGACCAAAACTCACTTTAGTTGGTGCTTAGTTACTTCTAGACTAGCCTTTCATCGTTACGTGGCATTTCAATCTAGGAGAATGGAAGGCTTAATTAAAAGAGGGTAAGAGAGCCAGAAAAATAATCCCAATGATAGGATGACTGAAGCCAACAAAGGTTTTAGAATTTGGAGTTTATAACCTGTGCTTACTTAAGTAAGAAAATTTAAAGAAATATATAAAAATAGGACTAGTCTACAGATAATTCAAAAAGTCTAAATGATAGTATATATTAAGACTCAAATATTTGTCAGATATGTATCAATGGTATGATGAACTAAGCACAACCTAAGGCATAGTTGAAGGAAGAGTCATTTAGTGGTCAGAATTTTTGTCAATACCATATTATTCATTTTCCTGTGGATTTATAAGCTAAAAGGAAAAGACAGAATTCTCAAGATAATTGCAGAAGTTATTCCTCATAATTTTTTTCTTTATTTATTTTATTTAGGTATAACTCACATATAATAAAATACAACCATTTTATATGTACAGTTCAATGAGTTGTAATAATTATTTGCTGTTGTACCCATGACCACAATCAAGATGTAGAATGTTCCCATAACTCCCCAAAATTTTCCCTGGAGTCTATCTGCTGTTAGTCCTCACCTCCATCCCTAATAGGCAACATCTGTTTTGTTACTAGTCATTGGTTTTGCCTGTTTTAGAATTTTATGTAACAAAATTATTCATAGTATTCTTTTTTGTATCTACTTTCTTTCTTTAAGTTTTCTTTTTTTTTTTTTTTGTTTGTTTGTTTTTGGGGGATTTTTTTAGAGGTTTTTGATATAGGGCACGTGTGCTCACCTGAGAGACAGAGACAGAAAGTGAGAAATCACTAGGGGGATCCCTTCTCTTCCAGTCTCCTCTCAAGATTTTTGGGCACTCATGCACACACACCCAGCATGAGTTTCTAAGCCACCAGGTGAGGACTCAAGCCACGGTCGCCTGTGTGGAAGTCCAACTATGTTACCATTATGCCATCTGCTGGTCCCTGAATCTAGTTTTTTGACTCACCTTGTTTACAAGTCAGGTGCTTCGCCAGCCATGTGGCCTGGTGGTTAAAGGAGCCAGACCGCACATGATTGACTGGTTCAAATTCTGTCCCTGGTAGCTTGAAAAACATGCCAGGCACGTATATATGCATACACGAAATCGAGACAAGGTGGAGAAATGGAGGAGAAGGGATTGTTGTGTGACCAACCCCACTGAGGTGCTTTCTCTCTCTCTCTCCCTGTCATTCTGTCTATTTGGCAAGTGCACATGTCTTCTAGCAAATTAAAAATGAAAACAGAAGATCAGATCCCAAAAGCAAAACTTACCCAATGAAACAACATTGCATTAATACTACAATTATTGGGAACTTGGATAACATTAAAATGTATACATTGCTATGTGTTGTAGGTGAGAGAACATCAAAAAGTTCATGGAAAAAATAGAATTAAAATATGAGTTTATTTTGATGTAGCTGTGCATAGTTTTCCCACAGCACACATTCTCCATGGAGATTTTGAAGACCCCACATGTCATTGAACTACTAACTTTTCTGCAAAGATAGTGTAGTATTTACACAATAAAGTGTAGTGTTTATACAATAAAGTGTCATGCAAATTTAAAGAACCACTATTGTCAAATATTGTTGGAAATATAATATTTAAAATATTGACTCATTCTAAACTACATTTAAAGATTTATTTTCTCATGTTTATATAGCATTTTATTTAATACACTGCTAATTTCAAAACTCACACTCCATAATCAGCCATATGTTTATTCATGAAGGCAAAATATAAAATGTCAAGCTGAGAAATCTGTCCATCCCTGAAAACAAATCCAAGCATACATTTTGTTACTTCCTTCCTAATATCTCTTTTATTGTAGTTCATTATGTGGCTAATAAAAGAAAATGTATGTGTTATTTATAAAAATAAAGGTTTATTCAGTTTGGAGGGCCAAGGTCCCACGGGCACATTTGCTGAGGGTCTTTTGGTTGCAATACGACATGGTACAGAGGAGGAGTGCAAGCTCCCATGTCCGTGGCCTCTGTCTTAGTGCCTCCTCTTATGAATCTACCAGGCTTCAATCACAAGGGCCCGCCCCGTGACCTCAACTGTACTTTTCTCTCAAAGACCCTGACTTTTAACACCATTGTCAGATTAAGCTTTCACCCTCTTAATCCCATTGCAACTAAACATCAACAGATGAATGGCAAAAAAATCACTACGAGAATGTAAATCGTTTCAATTTCTCATCCTCTGCGTCTTTCCTTGTTAGAATTCACAGTATGATAATATCCAGTCCAGAGCATTGTTTCTGGTAGTACTTAACAACTTTCTTTGAAAATGAAATGAAAGTATGCACGCATACCTTAAATACACTTCGTAAGTCTAATCACATTTTTCACAATATAACCTTTCAAATGGAATTACTCTTATATGGCTTCATCTGGCAGTTCTTCTTAGTATGTACACAAACACAAGATATTACATAAGGAGCCTTGGACAATAAAAAGTCACAACAAGGTTTACAACATGGCTTTGAGAAACTTGTACTCTAATATAGAAGAACAGTCACCTTAGTAAAGAATATGACATAAATCATAGAGTGTTAAGTATCTCAAGTTAAATAAATTACTGCAACTTGGAAGCACTAAGTGTCTTTGTAAGTGGTGTTTAACTTTGCTAAGAGAACTATGCATGCAGAAAGTATTGAGTCGTCGGAAAAGTCGTGATGCATTTTTGCACAGAAAAATACGTCATGACTTTTGCAGTGGCTCAGTGGTAGCCAAGTAAGAAATAAAGTCATGCTTGTATTAATAGTTGGGAAAGTGTCCATTGATACTATCTTCTGGGACCAGTAGATGGTGTAATGGTTAAGTTGCTGGACTCCCACATGGTTGACCACAGTTTAAATCCCAGACCCAGAGGTTTGAAACTTGCTCCAAGCACATGTGTGTGCATGCCCAAAATCCCAAGGGGAGAGTGGAGGAGAAGATATTGTGGCATGGCCAACTCCCCCAGGGATGATTTCTCACTCTCTGACTTTCTGTCTCTCTCCAGTGAGTGCACATGCCCTATAGCAAAAATCTCTCTCTTTAAAGAACAAAGCTACCTTCTGGTTGGGGAGAAAAGAAGTTGATCTTGGAATTGTGTTAAAGCCCAAAATTTATGCTTCAAAGTCTAAGTAAGCTTTGCTACTCTCAGCCTCCGCCTGCCCAAATCTGAAAATCCAATGCTTAACCCAGTTTCTTGATTATCTATATAGGCCAAAAAATATATAAAATAGAGTAAAATAATGGTGGACCCACCCTGTAGGAAAATGACTTGCCTAAAATTTCAGGAAAATATAAAATTAAGAATTGTCCACTTCCCCTGGAAACAGGAAGAGAAAATGTAGACAAGGAGAATGTATACCCAGAAGATAAGTATTTCCCTGGTTTATCATAGAATGGAAAGAGAATTCAGCTAGAGGATTCCTAAACGTTCAAGATTGTGTTCCCACCCACTAGTGAACATGGCCAGTGAATTACCACCTTAGACCAAGCAGATTGTAAGTCCTTTTCTGTTGGAGTGAAGCTAGAAAACGATAAGAGGACTGTGGAGAAGAGAGGCAGCAGAATTATCTCTTTTCTTTGGGCTGAAGATGAGATGTGAGCAGAGGGGTAGGAATATTCTCCCTCCCCCCCACAAGCAAGGAAGAGTCTTAGAACAGCCTTTTCCTGAATGTGTTTTGCACAATAGGTATACTTCACAAAATAAGCATTCTTGGAATCAAGTGTTTGAAAGACACGGAATATTCTGGGACCAGCAGTTGGCGTAATGGCTATGTCGCTAAACTCCCATGTAGTCAACTGCGGTTCAAGTCCTGGACCGGATGGCTTAAACTCATGGGTGCATTTGCGTGCCCGAGATCCTGAGAGGAGAACACGGCCATCCCCTCTGGGGGGTGATTTCTCGCTTTCTGTCTCTCTGTCTCTCTCTCTGTCTTTCTGGTGAGTGCATGTGCCCTATAACAAAAACCTCTTCAAAAATAAAAAAGAAAGCCATGGAATATTCAAGCCTTAGTAGAAAATTGAATGTACCAATTTTCCATGCCTTCCTATATCCTTGTGTGTGTTTTTTTTTCCAGCTCATTTATTTCTTCCATGAGTCAGAGAAACAGAGAGAAAACACACCTCCAACAGGGTCTTAATGTCACAATCCACCCCTAGCCTTTGCCAGTACCAAATCATGGGCAAGCGTGCCTAGTGTACTCAGGGAAGTCTCAAGAAGCAAACCCTAAACCTCCCACGAAGGCCTTGAATATGAAACTTGCTTTGGCTAATGGGTCAATTGCAGACTTGATGCAAACATTGACTTGAAAAATCACTAGCATATTTCCACCTCTTCTCTTGGACTCTTGTATAATTGCTTGAGGATATGTCCAAACTATCTTACTGGAGGATGAGACACATGGAGCAGGACCAGTTGTCCCAGCCAAGGCCATCCTAGATCAGCAGCCAGCAGACTACTCAACCATATGAGTCAGCCTCAGCCAAGACCAGAAGAACTACCCAGCCAAGCACAGCCAAGATCAGCAAAACTGACCAAACAGCCCATGGATTTATGAGGAATAATAAATGGTTGTTGTTTTAAGTCGCTAAGATTTAGGTTTTCTTTAACATAGAAATAATTCATTGATACACCCTTCTTGGAGATTCCCACATATAACTAGTATCATCCAAATTTATTTTACCATATGTCCCTTCCCATGGAACATCTCATAGTATAATTCCATAAGCAATACTCCTAGGATTGAAAACAACAGCAATGCGATAGTAGAAGTGACCCAGGATGCCTGTTTAGCGACACAGTAAAGAAAAGACAATTGGGATTTGATGTTGGAATATTGTGAGGAAGAAGAGAAAGTAAAACAAATAACTTGTGTTTAAAATTCTAAACTCTTAAGAGGATTGTGATGTTAATGACAAAATTAGGCAACTTAGAAAAAGTAGGTTTGAGGGGAAAATGTTTTGCTTTAGAGATAGTAAATCTAAGGGGAATGGAGTGTATTATCTATAGTAAGTGAGATCCAGCAG
>NW_006159608.1:1476583-1481037 GCF_000334495.1 Tupaia belangeri chinensis | reverse complement strand
GCAGGAATTAGAACAAGAAGAAAGTCAGGGGAAAGGTTTAATTGACCCTGTAGATTCTTTTCTAAAGAATATTTAATTTTATTTATCAGTATTATCATTTTTAAAATTTGCTACAGGGCATACATATTCACCCAAGAGATACACAGAAAGAGAAGGAAAGTAAGAAGGCAAGCCACCAGGTCCAGGGCCCGAACCAAGGTCGGCCATGTGGGAGCCCAGCTCCTTAACCACCATGCCACCTTCTGGCCCTGACCCTGTAGATTCTAAGTGGTGAATGACTGATTCACAAAAAGAGATCCTGCAAAGGGATGAGTCAAATGCCAAGTGAGGTACTCGGAATGCTGTTATAGGCAGTCACATATACATACAGAAGCAAAGAGAGGAAAAGTGACTTCGAGGCCAAGAGTTGAGACTGCAACTGAGACTGGTCGTCTCTTGGTCACCTGACCACACTTCTTAAAAGTCTCCTAACCATTAATTAGGTTTTGGCTCACTGGAGGACAGTTGGCCAAAATGGAGCCCTAATAGAAATCATGATACATGAAAAACATCAAACTTGAAGAAAAGAAGATGATGCAAGTGGGAGGAGGAAGGCTGAAGTTGCCTTTGGAATTGAGAAAGGCTCTTACATGTGGAAAATAGAGCAGGAATATTTACTGTTGGCCAGAAGATTATTCTAATGCCTTGTGAAATTGTGTCCCTTCTCTGTGGAAGCAGTCAAGGAGAAGTAGCATAGCTATCTGCCAAGGCTATGCAGAAAGATTTTGAACAGAAGAAAGTAAATGAAAACACTCTCAAGTTTTCTTCAAAATCTGTGATCCTATAGTCTACAATAGGTCTTTTTTAGTCTCCTTTTCTAGTTCTGATTATCTGCAATAGGTTGATCTTCTACACTAAATCACCAAGAAAGTAAAAGAGAGCCTTCAAATGTGTTCACCATGACCAAAATCCATGAATGGTGGATAAGACTACAAACTCAAAGAAATGAGTGCTGCCCTTTATCTCTAATAGCCAACAGCAGCAAGACACAGCAGGCACCTATGCATCATGTGCCAGTCTGGAGGCGAGCTGGTGCCTTCTGACAGCTTCACCTTGGAGTTGGGATGGGGTATTTTCCTACCACTCTCAATAAAGAATATTTTAGTTGGTCTATAATCTCTAGACTTTAATAAAGTCTTCTAGGAGGAAGGTGGAATTTCCCAACTAGGTTCATTTCTCCTTGGACTGCTCCCTTGATATGTCCTCAAGAATCTGATAGAACTCAGCAAAGGCTTTGTTATAAGATCCAGATGAAGTTGCCTGGGTTTTAGGATATGATATGAAACTTGGCTGCTACATGCAAGCAGAGGAGAAAAAATAAAGTTAATTATAAGAGCACAAAACAATATATGAAAAATTTTGAAGCTTTATAATGACATTCAGATAGGTAAGTGTATGCGTTCCAACAATAATAACCTGCTGTCCCTAGCAGTTCACAATGCCTTTCAGAAGTTATCTGTACTTAGATCAAATATCCATCTTAGCAGTGAATTCTAAGGAAAACACATGGTTTAAGCATATTCTCTTCTTTAACATAAAGAATATGTTTTCCAGTATTTAAGAGCTGGAATTTCTGGAATGCTAACCTCAGTTTAAACCTCAGATTTACTTCTTACTGTCTATGTGACCTTGAACTAGTCACATAACCTCTCTGTGGTTCAGGTTCCTCATCTATAAATAATGTTAGTAACTATCTCACAGCATTTTTGGAAGAATAAAATGAGTTAATGTATTTATAGAGCATGTGAAACTTCTCCTTGTATATAGGTAATGCTCAATGACAATGATAGAGTATTCTTTTCACAGTTGTTTTAAAATGACACAAAAGGTCTGATCCTTTTAAGAGAGTTTATAGAATGAAGGAAGCCACATTTCCACAGAAGTGCTTCAAATATTTGAGAAATAAAACTGAATAAACTAGGGTCTTCTCTACCTCTGCTCAAAGCACTTCAAAGTCAGTAGGAAAAACACAGTCTGGATGGAGGAAGATTTTTAGAAAGATCTCTCAACTTTTATTGCTGGAACATTTACTGTATTTGCACTGAGGAGCAGCCTGGAGCAGTCAATGTCAGGATATGCAGTAAAACAAATGTTTAGGCAAGTGCAGTTTATAACAGCTAAATGCTAAAGAGAGCTTGTAACTTGGCATTTATAACTTCCTGCAGCCTCTGCTTTGTAGATTGCTTATGAGATCTGACAGTAACTTATTGGATGATTTTCTTAATAAATTGATATATTTTTAAAAGATGTGAAGTAAATTTTGTTTTCACTATGTATTACTCTCACCAAACTTTTCATGATTTTTAATTTACTGACCCATTATCACATAATGTATGAACTCTAAATTTATGCAAATATTTACAACTGGCATTTAACTGGATTATCTTTACAAAAGCAAAAAAGCAGGGATTTATGGTTAATACAAGAATACCTGTCAAAGGGTAAAAAGTTTCAGTTATATAAGATAAACTTTAGAGATTTACGCAATATAGTACCTATAGTTAACAATGGTTTACTATAATTATTTTTGAGAGATTTTTTTCTATAGGGCACATGCACTCACCAGAGAGACAGAGAAAGAGACAGAAAGTAAGAAGTCACCTCCTGAGGGGCATGGCCATGCTGCAATCCCTTGTCTTCCATTCTTTTCTCAGGACGTTGGACATGCACATACATGTGGTTGGCATCAGTTTTAAGTCTTCAGTCCAGGACTCAAGCCACAGTCAACTACATGGGAGTCCAGTGACATAACCATTATGCCACTTGCTGGTCCTGACTATAAATTTTTAAATTTACTATGAGTAATGTTAAGTGTTCTTACCAAAAACAAAATAATAACCAATAATGAGAACGAGAGGAAACTTTTAGAGATGATGAATAAATATGTAGCATTGATTGAAATTTCACTGGTATGTACTTATCCAAGGTCATCAAATTATATATATAACTATTATAGAGACAGGAGAGGCGAGGCCTTCAGCAGAAGATTCCTCGTGGCTCCTGCGAACTAGTCATTTCAGGGTAAAAGAGAAAAGATTTCTTACTGATAATTCAGCCTCCAGCAAACAAGCTAGCATGGTAGGGAGCTCCTCTAGACTTCTATCTCTGTCTCTGTGTCTCTGTCTCTCCCTGCTTCTGACTTCTGATTTTTTGTAATTTTTACTTTTTAAATATTTTTTAAAGGTAAAGTTTTTCTCTTGCTCTCAGCTCCGCCTTTTATCTTGTTAATAATCCCCTCTGGTCCTCCCACCCAAGCAGGAGAGGCGAGGCCTTCAGCAGAAGATTCCTCATGGCTCCTGCGAACTAGTTATTTCGTGCAACGCTTGTGCGCCGTGCAGTTTCCTATTTTGTGTTTTTTTTTTAAAAGAAGAACAATAATTTTTCCATCTTTTTTTTGTTTCTTTGTTGTTGTTTCTCTCCCTCTCTCTCTCTCTCTCTCTCTCTCTCTCTCTCTCTCTTTTGTTTTCTTTTTTCTTGTCTCTCCACTCCTCAATATCCATTTACTGTGTTTCTAGATGGATCTAAGGGCACTGTAGCTAAATATCTAAATATTATTAAGGTTAACATATTCCTCAATATCTACTGAATCTGCTTCACAAAGTGATCACAACAAAATGACAAAGAGATTCCATATCACCTCTTTCTGCTTGCTCCTGAACATTCAGATTGAACTTCAAGAATTAGGAAGAAACACACCATCCATCAGATGACTAGAAATCACTGCCGAACCACAAGAAATATGGGAAAGCAAGAAAATATCTCTCCTCCAAGGGAAAAACATAACTCCTTTTCATCCACAAGCAGTTCAATGGAAATCAGGGAAACGTTTGATAAAGAATTTAGAACATTCATAATGGCGAAACTAACAGAGATAGAAGAGAAGAGAGACAATGAACTGCAGAAGAGAAAGGAGAAAGAAGCTGACGAGTTCCAGGAGGTAAGGAAATTCTTGCAAGATCTAAAAGAGGAATTACATACTTTAAAGAAGAGTCAAACAGAACTGTTAGAGATGAAGGCTATAATACAAGAAGTCAAAATCTCCCTTGAAAGTATTAAAAGCAGACTAGATCATACAGAAAATAGAATCTCAGAAATAGAAGAGAAAATTGCTGGCCTAGAAAAATCCACCACAGAGACTGAGAAAATTGCCCCCCAAATTTGAGAAGTACTAAATACCACCGAATGTCCAACATCTGGATAATTGGCATCCCAGAAGGTGAAGAGACTCATAAGGGCGTTGGTAATCTATTCCATGAAATTCTGCAAGAAAACTTTCCAAACCTAGAGAGGCAATCAAAGATCCTGTCCCAAGAAATACAAAGGACCCCAAATAAATCAACCAAAGGATCTTCTCCAAGACACATTATTGCCAGGTTGACCAAAAAACCACAGACAAAGACAAGATACTAAGACTG
>NW_006159608.1:1463906-1475918 GCF_000334495.1 Tupaia belangeri chinensis | reverse complement strand
AAAGAATGTAAATTAAGTTAAAAAAAGTTTCAGAAAAAAAAAACCCTGTTTTTCTTGAAATTAAAAAACATGCATTAAAAATACCTATTCAATGACTGCAGTAAGATATATAGCCCCAGCTAGGTGCTACTTTATAGGATGTTCATTCTAATCACTGAGGCTTAAACCTAAAGTTGGACTTGTGTTCATGGAAATGTATATATCAGTTGTGCTTGCTATGAAAATATTTAGATTAATTAATCTCTTTAGTGACTGAATAAAATGTGGGGGAAAAAAGTATAGAAAGCAAACATAGATACCAGAGACAGTGTAGGAGGAGAGTGGGAGATGGCAGAGGGTAAGAGATAGGGAATCAAGGATGAGGGGAAAAAAGCAAAACATACAGGAAACAAGAAATGGAAAATTATTTGTTGATGATAATATGTATGTTGATGCATTTGATTGAGCCAATATACAGTGTACTCTGGATGGAAAAATCTCACCTTGTATGTTGTAATAATGTACAATGAATGGATGCAAATAAATAATTTAATAATAAAAAATTTTCAAAAAAAAAGAAATAGCTATTATTATGGAGCACTTATCATTTGGGGTCCTGTTAGATATGTATGTATATACAAACATACATACACACATGCACACACACACATATATGTATACATGGTCATCAGAAAAGTCGTGATGCATTTTCTCTTCATGATGCATTTTTGCATAGAAAAAATATATTATGCAAATGTTTACAACTGGCATTTAGCTGGATTATCTTTACAAAAGCAAAAAGGCAGGGATTTATGGTTAATACAACAATACCTGTCAAAGGGTAAAAAACTTCAGTTATATAAAATAAATAAACCTTAGGGGACCAGCAGTTAGCGTAATGGCTATATTGCTGGACTCCCACGTAGTTGACCGCGGTTCACGTCCCGGACCTAGAGGCTTAAAACTCACACCGGGCGCGTGTGCGTTCATGCCCAAGATCCCGAGAGGAGAATGGAGGAAAAGGGATTGCGGCGTGGCCATCCCCCCCTGGGGGGTGATTTCTCTCTTTCTGTCTCTCTATCTCTCTCTGTCTGTCCGGCAAGCACACACACCCTTATAGCAAAAACATCTCAAAAAAAATAAAAAGAAAAAGAAAAAAAGAAAGAAGAAAAAAAGAAAAAATAAATAAAAAATAAAATAAACCTTAGAGATTTACAGTATAGTACTTATAGTTAACAATGGTTTACTATCATTTTTTTTGAAATATTTTTGCTATAGGGCACATGCACTCACCAGAGAGACAAATTCTATGCCGTTTTCCATAGAAAAAATACATCATGACTTTATATATATATATACACACACACACACAATCTCATGTATTTTCCATCTATCTATCTATTTAATCTCATTTAATCTGAGAATCTTTCAAGGTGGATACATTAGTAAGAGCATCTACTGGTAGCTAACTCTGACAAATATGTATCTCAAAGTTCAGTGGACGAAGTAATGCAAGTTTGTATACTATTCAATAATGTCGGAAGCAGGTCAGGCAACTCTCCTGGGCAGCAATTTTCTACAGGATGCTTCAAGATTCAAGATTCCTTCTATACCGCCTCTGCATTTTTGCTTCCTGCCATGTAGAGAGGAGAACGAGAGAAAATATGGAGTAGGCACACTCTTAACTACCTCAGTCAAGTATCCCCCATGCCTTCTATTCATAGCCCATGGCCCCAAATCCATCATACACTCAACTGTACTTCAAGGGAGACTATGGAATATAAGGGAAGCAAAGTCATTGGTAAACATTGAGAGTTTCCACCATAGTTGACCTTCTGGTCATCAGATACCTATTTTCTTCTCTTTCCAAACTTGCCTATCCCTCCCTCAAAGGAAAAAAAAAACAACCTCGACTTCCATCTGGTCAACACATGCAGCTCTACGGTCAGGACTTCTGGATTACGCTTAGTTCTCCATGTAGATCTGGATGTGACCGTCTTTCGAATGAGATAGACAAGTCATCTCTCTCCCTCTCTCTTTCACACACACTGTACAAATAGTTAATAGTGATAAGAAAATGGAAACACAGCAGCCAGCCATTGATGCTGGGTCTGGCCAGGCAGAGAGAGGAAAGGCCCACCCTTTGCAGGTGAAGGAGGTTCTTGGGTTGGTTTGTTTGTTCAGTTTTTTTTTGTCTTCTTTTAAATTGACAGAGGGCATGTGATCTTACCAGAGACAGATAAAAAGAGGAAGAAACACTATGCAACGAGTAGTTGTCATACCACAATCCTTCCTTTACTTCTCTATCCTGTCAGGACTTGAGTCATGCATAAACACACACTTAGCACATCTTCCAAGCCACTGGGGTCAGGATTCAAATCTGCAGGTGGCCATGTGGGATCTGGCTCCTTTAAGCACTAGGTTGCAGGGTCAGCCCTAGAGCAGGTTCTTGACATGGCCCTGGCTTTGTTTTCTGGGGGTCTGGGAAGTGCCTTTGTCCATTTTTTTCCATGAATGTCAGTTCTTCTGAGGGGCCCTCATTGCCCATTCTTCTTGGCCACCTCAGAGGTGAGTTTTGAGGGGCCTGCTTACCATGTAGGTCTACAACTCTTCTCCTGTAAGTGGAAGAGATTATTTCCAGATCTGAAAAACTTTTTTAGTGCAGGCCTATAGAATTTCCTTTCAGCAATATAGGCCTCTCCATATTCCCTTTTATTTCTGTTTATAATTTAGTCATTTCTTACTTGGGCTCATCCCATTCTTAAAGCATCTAACCAAATGCAGCTAACACACAGATTCTTTTTCCCTACGGCTAAAAGGTTATCTGGTACAAATTGCCTTCTACATTGTCATTGGTGTCCATTTTGCCAAAGGTTTTGCCACTACAGATGTGAAATTTCACCTTTCCTGCCTCTGTATCAATCAATTCCCTTGCCACTCACCCGCTGGCTACTAGGCCAGTGCCACCAAGTTCAGGTTTCTGTTGGAGCAGCATCCCATATCCACTACCCATTTGGGTATTAGGTAGGAAAAGCTATGCTCACTGCTGTGATAAACATCCCTGAATCTTAATGACTCATAAATAGGTCTTGCTAAGTATCAGATACAAAGTATGGTGTTTAATTTTTAATGAATAAATTCAGTATTGTGATTATAAACAGTTTAATATATTTGTATTTAATCTTTCACATTAAGAAAACCAAAGGTTTGGGTTGGCAGATGGTGTAGCAGTTATGTCTCTGGATTCCCACATGGCGTACTGTGGTTGGAATCCCAGACCAAATTCACAGCAGGCCCAGAAGATCATGCCCAAGATCCCGAAGGGAGAATGGAGGAAAGGTCATTGCAGCATGGCCATCCCCACAGGGGGTGATTTCTCACTTTCCCTCTCACTATCTCTCTCTCTGCTCCCTCTCTCCCTCTTTCTCTCTCTCTCTCTCTCTCTGGCAAGAACACATGAGCTACGGCAAAAACCTTCTAGAAAAGAAAAAAAAGAAAACCAAAGTGTAAAGTAAGTAACACATCAAAGGTCACATAGTCAGAATGTGGTAGATTCAGGATCTCAATGAAGTTCTGTCACACAACATGTGCTTGTGCCTTCGGACTTTCCAGCAGAAGTTAGCAAAACAGAGTCCATCTTCCCCTCTGCATTCACAGCAAGGAAACCTAAAACCTGACCATTTCCCTGTAGTTTAAGACTCTTTTTCTCTTTGCACTATATCAATCAGAAGTATTAACCTCTGTTTATTATTTAACAGTGTTTTCGGTGGGAAAAAAAAAAACCACACACACAATAAGAAAGAACCTTTAGATTTTGAAATGATGAATGAAGCTTTTGACCTGAGACTTGTTCACATAACTTTGTGCAGTGGGCATATTTAATAGATTGTGCCTGTGTCAATATTTCTATTCCCTACCAGAAGATCTACTTATTTGACTGATGTTTTCTATCCATGTACGGGATTTTACTACACCATAACTATTCATTTATGTATGTCTGATGCAGCCTCATATTCCCATTTATGTCTATACAAGCTTCGTTATATTAACCATCCCGAAAGAAAACACATGCAAACCAAACTGGCAAACTCTGCTGACTGTTCTGACATATGCAGTAATTTATATTCATCAGTATTTATTGAGCACCTATTATCTATCAGGTACTGAGCAAGACCTGTTTTGAATTATTCTAAAATATTTTTAAAGTCACCATTCACTTTAAGCTAACTGTAATTTGAATTCACAAATGCATGAGTGTGTGTGTGTGTGTGTGTGAAAGAGTCTAGTGACAGCCGGAGAAGGGTAGTGGAAATAGCAAAATTTGTAACATTGGTTATAAACTAAATGTCAAAAAATTCATTCAACTACAGAGACCCTGAAAATAGGTATATTTTTCTAGAGGCAAAGATTCACATAAAGACTTCAAAAATTTATGGAAAATGTGTATTTTTTTAAAAAATACTATATGCGTCAACTCCAAACATTTTACACCAAAAGCAACTCTCACACTTTTCAGTAAGCCATTTGTCACAAACTTTTCGAAGAACTCTAGTAGGATACAGTTTAACATAAGACCAATTTAAATAACCACTTTAGGTATTTTCCCCTTTATGAAAACATGTACAATAATTTAACATGTTCAAACATAGATTGGGGATATGTTGTATGGAAATAACTCTCTAAGCAAAGTACTGTTTAAACTCAAATTTCACTAATATTCCTGTTCCCTAAGTCGGAGCATCCACTTCTCCGTATGCTGTTTTTGCTTCCAGTGAAGTGATGCCATTTGGTCTCTAGGTACCACTTAAAAGGCAAAAGCAGGTTGAAGTAATGTGGTGAGAAAACAATGGATAAAAGAAAGAACTGTTTAGATACCTGAGGCTTGCTTTCCATTTGTCTGAATCTGGGGTTTGTGGAAGAATGTTATCCTCTCTTACTCCTTCCAAACTAGTGTATATATTAAGCTCTTTGAAATGTGAGTATTATGGGAAGGATCGCAGTTGCTTTAAATTAGAGAAGTTGGCAAGTGCCTGGGAGAAGGAGTGGGAGGTTGTTTAAACCGAGAAAGACAGTTGCAAAACTTCGTACGCCAGCATGAGCTCCAAGCTTCAAACGCATTCTCATGATCAGACGAGCATTTTCTTTTTCATCAAGTTATTTTTTGCATTGGTTTGGAGCAGCTTTGAATAATAAACACATATTTCTACTTCACATTTTTGAAGGTTTCTGAATTCATGGGACAATCAAAACAAGAAAACTTCATGTTTTGGGGGAAAGTTTGATATCAGCAATGCCCAGGAAAGGTAAGTTACTGTTTTCACTTCAGTTTTTCTCTTTTTCCTTCCTGTTTGGCTTTCATCAAAATATTTACTGGAAGAACTCAAGACAGCTACTTGTAAAGAAATTATGGAACTTGTAGAAAATATGTCAACAAATGATAAATCAGAGGTCGAAAAACCTCAGCCGTACTGCTTTCTCCTACTTTCTGTTCTGCTTGATATATGAACCTCTGTGAAATATCCTTGACTATATGAAAAATGCCATTTTTCTTAGAAAATGGGAGGGGGTATCCTTCAAAATCTCCAGTCTAATCAGCCTACCATTTGCCAGGGTGGGGATGAGCTAATTTATTGCCAACGTAAGAGTATTTCTGTTTTCTTCTTCCATTATATGCAACTCAACTTCTGGAGCTATGATCTTAATCTTTCCCATGGAAGATTTTAATATCATTCCAAATTTTTCTCATGTGTGGCTACTATGACTTTTTATAAACTTGTTTGGGAAAAGATGTTTTTAAAAGTTGAATAAATCATTTGACCTTTCTTTCGTATGGACGTGGGAGGATGTTACCAATATTATACATCCTGATGGGAGGGGGAAAGAGCCAACTCAGCATATATTAATTCAAGTCGTGGTTTGCTGACAAAGTTGTTGTTTGAGTAAAGTGACGTTGCCTTTCCAATTGTGCCTCAGGAACAGATAGGACAGAGAGGCTAGGCTGTTTCCCTGTTTTCCTATATGTCTGTCATGGAAGTAGGTGGATTGGAGGACGTGCGATCCACTGTTCTATCGCCCTGAGAAAATCTGTTATCAGTGCTCCCATCTTTCCAAGGCAGAATTCCAGGTGCAAAAACTAGATATCCACAGAGAGCTACGAGTTCTTCTGGCAGGCTAAGATTTCATCTGATCCCCACGTTTCATTCCTCCGTGCACATAAACCCACAGGCAGAGGTTAAAATCGCTGGGACTTGGACTGTGCTTGGTTAGTTAGGGACATCTAGGTGGCCTCGGCCTGCAAAGCCCACTGGCACAGAAACTAGGAAACAACCCTGTTAGGCCTGGGTGAGAGACGTGAGGCACTGCCTGCCGCTGCTCTTCGGCTCAGAGGGCTCTGCCTTCGTGCTGGGCTGGCCATTTCTGTTTCTGGATTATTTTCTCCTCTGTCAAATTCTGGTTACATAGGTGGGCAACAGTGGCTTCCCCTGCCTTGTCCTTGGTGAAAGAAATGGGCAGGACATTATTAAAGAAAAGCAAGAGGGCGTCTGGGTCAGCTCGCTGCAAGGTAGCCCAGCGGCACTGTGAGTCGTCTCTCTCCATCCATGGCTGACAGTGGGATGAGTGGCCGGCGACTGCCAACTGAGCCTTCTCCTTCCTGAACCTTCTCTCGCTTCTCTCCTCATGGCCCACAGAACATTGACAAAGGGAGCAGCGGCGGGACGGACAAGATTATTACCATCCCTTCTTCCGCACCCTCTCGGCCCTTCCCAGGCCAGTTGGAGAAGCCCCCACCCTGTTTGGGGCGCGTGGGGGTGGGGGTCTCCAGGGCCAGACCAGTGACCTCATTGCAGACAGCAGGAGAGCTGGGATGGCCCCCGCTTGCATGGCGCCTAAGTGCACCCTGGGGCTGGGTGTGGCCGAGAAATGCGCAGTGTGCCCTGACTTGACTGCCGGGGCTGGAGCCTGGACTTATCACGGGATCCCACAGCGGCTGCCCGAATCCCCCGAAGCCGCTCCGGCAGGCCCCACCCCTCCGTCAGGCCCCCCCTCTGGGTCCCAGGACAAAAACAAAAAGGCCCTCCGGGCTGCTGCAGAATCCCGAGCAGGCTGACTTGCCCGGCGCAATCACTGCGGGCTTTGTGACGTAACCTGGACAGCACCCTGGAAAAGACGGGTCAGTGTTGTCCCCAAAAAGACACTGATGAGAGAGGCCCACTGTGACCTAATCATGCCTCCTGGCCTTAGGCTGCCAGAGGCAGCATGTGAGAGGGACAAGGAAGGAGGGAAGTGTTAACTAGCGAATTGCCAGAGCCCGCCGCCTAGGTCAGACCCTCCTGGTGGCAACGCAGGCCTAGTCCAGGCTGCAGCTGCGGTGTGGAGCCCCAAGTCCACAAACCTGGGCCTGAAAACCCCAGCTCACGGATATGAGACACGGTTGTAATTCAATAAACCTTAACCAAGCGTCATTCCGTGCCAGGTACTTTACCCAGACATAGTCCTTGATTGGCAAAGACAGACCTAACGTCAACAATACTGTAGGGAACAGGCAGGAACACAGGAGGTGCTTTGCAAACTGCCTGCTGTAACCCAGGAAAGTTCCCACAGAGCCGTATGTGAAATAGACCTCCCAGAGCAAGTGAAATACCAAGAGCCCAGGCAGCTGCGAGGCGGCAGGAGAAGCCGGCTTGCAGAGGCACAGAGGTGTAATGACCATGGCATAAACCAAGTTGCTTGGGAGTGGGAGGCAGCATGTGAGAGGGACAAGGAAGGAGGGAAGTGTTAACTAGCGAATTGCCAGAGCCCGCCGCCTAGGTCAGACCCTCCTGGTGGCAACGCAGGCCTAGTCCAGGCTGCAGCTGCGGTGTGGAGCCCAAGTCCACAAACCTGGGCCTGAAAACCCCAGCTCACGGATATGAGACACGGTTGTAATTCAATAAACCTTAACCAAGCGTCATTCCGTGCCAGGTACTTTACCCAGACATAGTCCTTGATTGGCAAAGACAGACCTAACGTCAACAATACTGTAGGGAACAGGCAGGAACACAGGAGGTGCTTTGCAAACTGCCTGCTGTAACCCAGGAAAGTTCCCACAGAGCCGTATGTGAAATAGACCTCCCAGAGCAAGTGAAATACCAAGAGCCCAGGCAGCTGCGAGGCGGCAGGAGAAGCCGGCTTGCAGAGGCACAGAGGTGTAATGACCATGGCATAAACCAAGTTGCTTGGGAGTGGCCAGGCTCTGGTTTCCAAAGTGCGTTCTAAGGAGCACTAGTTTTCAATAAAAAGGTAACCAAAAACATTTCCTAATCAGGGAAATTAGGGAATATGAAGAGTTGTGGTCTAGAGCAGGAGCTCTGCGGTCACAAATATCTGACTCAAAATCTAGGTCTCCCCGCTTAACCTGGAAGAATCTGACCATCAATTTCTTCATCTGTTAAATAAACTCAATCACATCCGTCCTCTAAGGACAATCTGAGGATTAAATTAGGGAATGCTAATTTCTTCACTACAGAACTTCTTACACATTTTAGTTGGCTAATGTGTCCTACACTTCTCCGTGAGTGGATCATTAGAATCTAATGTTTTTCAAACTCATTTGACCATGAAACCATGTGTTCCCAAAGAGTATTACACAACGACCATAGAATGCATGGTGGGAAATAATGAGATCGAGTTGGCTGGTGAGTTGTGGCCTCATGTCATGTAAGAGCCTGAAGTGGCTGAGATTTAATTGAACTTCACAAATTGTCTTCTACCTTTCTATGAAAACAGAATCCAACATCTTGGATCCTCAAATCTAAGTAAATTGATCTTTAAAAATCATTGTCAACTTTTGAAAGGAAGAGGAAAGTAAAACATCGTCTCGTTAGTAATTTCACAATGAAAAGCCAAGCTTCACCTACAGTTTGAGGAACTGCTTAGCAGTTAACAGTGCAATAGATAAGGAAACAAATCTTTCTTTCAAGAAATAATCAATTGAATGAGGAAAATAAAACATGCATTCTAATATCTAAGATGCCAAATTAGATATTGAAAGACGATATAAGAGAGGCTCGAAGTGGACGGGAATTCAAAGAGGAGCTCAGAAGTGCCTGGGATAGCCAGAGCAACCAGTCACACTCTTTGACATTAACCATACGCAAGGATCGTTGTTAAGGACTTTACGACATGATGACCCACTGATATCTCGTAACCAAGGTAAAACTTGGGTGTGGAGGTAACCATTTCACATGTAAAAAAGCCTTCCTGTAATCCTTCAGGACCCAAGTGGCAGAGTAGTCTCAAACACCCTCCATTTGATGTTCTATGTCCATCACCCAGAGAAGACTGCTCAGAAGAGGTTGACATGTGTTTTGGCCTTGAAAGATGGGTAGGAATTGATGCAATGGACATCCCAAGCAGAGGAGAATATTAGCCAGTATACAGGAGAGAACAGCGTAGAGAGGAGCAGGAACCCTGCCCTGCCCAAAGTGCAAGCTTAACAAGCAGAGGAAGGAGAGTGCAGACTTGGCAGGCACAAGGGAACGGTAAATGGTTAGGTGATGTGCGTGCTGTCACTCTGATCTGATCACTGCACCTGGTATGTGTGTGCTGAAATGTCACACTGTACCCTACGGCAGTATAAAATAGAGAGAGGGCCAGGAGGTAGCATGGTGGCTAAGGCGCTAGATCCCTATGGTTAACTGCATGGTTCCAGTTCCTGACCTGAAGACCTGAAAAACACACCAGGTGTGCTGCATGCATGCCCAAAATTGTGGGAGGAGAATGGAGAAGGGATTGTGACATGGCCATCTCCCCTGGGGGGTGATTTCTAACTTTCCCCCCTCCTTCTGTCTTTCTCTCATTTGTGCCCTATGGCAAAAATCTTTAAAAATTAAGAAATAAAACAAATTAAATTAAATTAAAAAATTGTACCATCAAAGACTTGGTTGGAATCAGATCATAGAAAGCCTTGAATGTCAAACCATAAAGTTTGGGTTTTTTAATGGCGTAATCGTAAAAGTTTGTAAACAAGACAGCAATAAGATGAGGGCCAGCCAGTGGTGCAGCAGAGGCACAGCAGTGATGTGGACTCCGGTGGGAGTGCCATCTGTGTCCTGGGCCTCCCCGTGTATGCTGCCATGTGCACATGCCCACGATGTGGGCTGATTTGGGCCTGGTGTGAGTCACAGAGTGAGTGCCTTGTTGGAGGTACCTGTCTCTCTCATACAGAAAAAATTAATAAATAAACTTTAACAAAGGAAAAAAGAGGGACAGCCAGTGGCATGGCTAAGGTGGCTGGATCCCATGTGTTTGACTGATGGTTCAAGTTCTGGATCTGGTAACTTGCAAAACATACCAGGCATGTGTACATGTGTGCACGAAATTTTGAGAGAACAGGGAGGAGAGGGGTTTGCGACATGGCCATCCACCCTGGTGTGTGTGTGGGGGGGGATTTTCCTCTCTCTCTCTCCTCTCTCTCTCTCTCTCTCTCTCCACCTAGCTTATGTGCCCTATAGAGACACTTTATAAAAAAAGAAAAGAAGTAACATGATGAGAACAGTGATTAGGTGATTAATCAGTGCACAGCAGTGGAAGCAATTACATGTCCAGTTGAAATCTAGACTTGTCCAGGCAAGTGCCAGCAGCAGTTGCTCACACAGCAGTAAAGGGGTAGAGGGTCACATTCGGCACAGTCTACACCAAGGCCTTAACCAGCACAAGGATTTTCAAAATAATCCTGAGGCCTCACCAAATTCAGATTCCATGTGGGCCTCAGTTTCAACCCTGCACAATGGGATAGGAGTGGAGTATGAGGCAGAAGGGCCTAGTTGACCTTTAAGGTCCCTCCCAGCTATAAAATCCCATGAAGATAACATGCTATGCACTTTTATGGAAATCATTAACTATACAGTTCCCTATTCTATCACCAAGTTCCAGACCGCTTCTTCATATCAATCTGGCTTGTTTCCAAAAGAACTTTAGGGACTACAAAAGTTTTATGAGTTTACAGCTATTGCAATTACATAATAATGTTATTGGCACGCAATGACTGGCAGATGATACACTTTAATATATCCCTTCAGGAGAAACTCTTGTTTATCCTCCTTGCTGTCTGCCTTTTGCAACCCTCAGCTGTCTGAGCTTTACTGACTGATAACTCTTCCTGCAGTTTGCACTATGTCAGAATCTCCCAGTGCTTTGAATGATAGTTATTCATACAGGTGTCATGACTTCAGCAGTTCCCAAAGAGGTGGTAAGCTTTTAGAGAGCAGGGATTCATTCACTTTTATATTCATCAATGCCTTGCAACTATAGTAGATCTGAATCTTAATTTACAAACGCAGATCTATGAGAAATGCCATGTTTCTTTATTTGGTTCAACTTAACTCTAATTTCAAGAATACATATTTGTAGGAACTTCAGTTCTTCACAAGGGTCAGGTGAAGATCCTGGGAGATCTTCCTTCACACCAATTATGCCCACTTGAAAATGACCAGTTCCTTCAATGTCTGTGGATTATGCTTTTAAACCCTGCCTGGGGACTTGGAACCACTCTCAAGGATAAGAATCTGATGTCAAAGCAGCACCAGACAGCCTGCTCCTGAAGTCTGGCCACACAGGGTAGGCAACTTCTCACAGATGCCCCGACCCCCTAGTCATTCCAAGCCTGGAGAAATCTCCCATGAAATGGCCTTCTTTTCTTCCTTCCCAGCATTCCCTTAGACTTAGACTTTTAAAAATAAAGGAGAGGGATCAGTAGATGGTGTAACAGTTATGTGGCTGGACTGCCACATAGTTGATTGCAGTTCAAGTCCTGGACTCAGCACCTAAAAACTCATGCTGGGCACATGTACGTGTCCAAAATCCCAGTAGGAGAAGGGATTGTGGCATGGCCAAATCCCCTGGGAGTGATTTCTCACTTTCTGTCGTTCTATCTCTCTTTGTCTCTCCTGTGACCACACATGCCCTACAGCAAAAATCTCTCAAAGAAAGAAAGAAAGAATGAAAGAAAGAAAGAAAGAAAGAAAGAAAGAAAGAAAGAAAGAAAGAAAGAAA
>NW_006159608.1:1450746-1463895 GCF_000334495.1 Tupaia belangeri chinensis | reverse complement strand
CTTTGTCTCTCCTGTGACCACACATGCTCTCCTGTGACCACACATGCCCTACAGCAAAAATCTCTCAAAGAAAGAAAGAAAGAAAGAAAGAAAGAAAGAAAGGTGTTCTTTTTAAGAAACTTCTGGTTCCTGCTCTGCAAAACTCTTGAAGCAAAAAAATAAAAATCTGAGTCATAATCTTGAAATGGTGAGTCAGAGGTAGAGACCAATATATACGCTAACAATTCAGCAAATTATTATGTCATAAACCCAATACATATTTAATAATTGTCAGCAAAAGACATGCCCCAATAGATGAAAAAATTGGGTTCTGCAAAGTTACTCAGTTTGCCACTACAGGTGGTATTTTTTATGATCAGATTAATAATGTCTTTTTATAGACAGTACTTTATATTCACTGTCTGCTGATTTTTTGGGTTTTGTTTCTGTTTTTGTTTTTGTTTGTTTGCCAGAGGAGATGTGCGTTGACTAGAGAATCAGAAAAAGAGGGAGTAAAGAAAGCAGCCCCATGGGAGATAGACACAGCACAATCTCCCCTCCTCCATCGTTCCCACCTTCTGGGATCCTGAGCATGCACACCCACGTGCCCAGTGTGTCTTTCTAGAAGCCAGGTTCAGGACCTGGACGACACAGACGGCCACGTGGGGCCCGCCTTACTCCACCACAGCACAGGCAGGGCCCTGTCCACAGTTTTAGACGAGGAGAGGTAGGGGGCGTACCTGAGGTCTTACAAATACTCCAAGAGATGGGACAGATGTTTTAACTCATGCCATGCATCTTTCTAAGTTCTATATCCTGTCCAAGCCGCTGGAGGGACTCCTAGAAAAGATTTCCTAATAACCATCTCCAATTAAAATTTCTTTTAAATGGAGACCTTTTTCACAATAAAATAGTGTGATCCTGCTTGATATAGTATTAGACTGAAAGGGTAGTTTCTTACCCCATCTGACTACTCATCTGTGAGATGGCAAGACAGGAGATTTGATCCTATTTAAGAGAACTAGGATCAAGATAAAGCACCTCGGGGACCAGCAGTTAGCATAATGGCTATGTCACTGGACTCCTACGTAGTCAACCGAGGTTCCAGTCTCGGACCCAGTGGCTTAAATTCCCGCCAAGCACGTGTGCGTGTGTGCCCAAGATCCCGAGAGGAGAATGGAGGAGAAGGGATTGTGGCGTGGCCATCCTCCCTGGGGGGTGATTTCTCGCTTTCTGTCTCTCTGTCTCTCTCTGTCTGACTGGTGAACACATTCACCCTATAGCAAAAACCTCTCCAAAAAAAAAAAAAAAAGATAAAGCACCTTACTCAAGGCCACAGAGTAGGGAGGGGCTCAAACTCCAGTGCATGTTTGTCTGTCCTCTGGCTCTACATCACGGGAAGGAAGTTAGTTTGAAGTAGTGAAAGGTAAATTACAGCATAGTATTAAATACGTGCAGTTGAGGGGCTTCATGTGGTACCAACACCACCCAACAATATAAAGCTGCAATCAATGTAGTTGTCTTAAAACATGTCACACACCAGATATACTCTGGCAATATTTAAGAGCTATCATGAAAAATTAATTGGGGGTCCAGCAGGTGGTTTGCAGTTAAGGCACAGGACTCTCTTGTGGTCAGTCATGGTTCAAGTCCTAGACCTGGTGGCTTGAAAATCAAGCCGGGCATGAGTGTGTGTGTGCATGGCCAAAATTCAAAGAGGAGAATGGAGAAGAAGGGATTGCAGCGTGGCCATCCCTCAAGCACAAGATTTCTCACTTTCTCTCTCTCTGTCTCTCTGTCTCTCCCACAAGCACACATACCCTGTGGCAAAAACCTTTAAAAAAAAATTGGTGGGGCCCATGGTGGCACACATGTATTGCCACAGCTTGGGAACCTGGCGACCCCACAGGAGGTCCAGGTTCAGTACCTGGACCAAATTGAACATTCCCAATCCTAGCGTACTGGAAGGCTGGAATAGGAGAATCACAGCACTGCGAGACCCTGTTGAAAGACCTAGTATCTGAGTCTCCCTCGCTCACTCTTTCTTTGTCTCATAAAGGAAAAAAAAATGTTAATTAGTTGCTTATGTAGTCTCTTAAGTTGGTCAGTGATATTTTTGAGCTTTCTCTTGATCTATTTAGAAAAGACTTTCTATTTCATTCTAAGGTCTTATTAGACATCAGTGGGATCCTAGCTAAGAGGTGTTGTAACTGTATAGTTACCAGCACATTTTATCAAAGGGGTCCCCGGTCAGCGTCCTGGGTCATTCACATATCCTCTTTTCCTTCACAGTAAAAGGTAATCATAAATAAAACCAAAAAATCATATAGCATTTCTATTTCAAAAAAAAATCATATTCCTTGGAATGCTCTTGGGGAGCTTGCAAACTTGTCTTTTGACCACTGCCGTGTCTACCTTCTCCCCGCCACTCCCCCCACCTGTGCACAGTCAGCTTCTGCATTTCTGGTCATCCTCCTACATAGCTTTAAAGGAGCCTCATCTGCTTCCTTGTCATTGCATGAATTATGTTGAATCACATAAAATGGCTGACCTTCAACCAGTTTATTGCCTACAAAAAAAAAAAAGAAGAAAAAGAAAAAGCAGCTTTATCTGATTCCAATATAATCTGGAGATAGAAAGAAAAACGCTTATTTCTTGGAGACAATTTATGTGCCATACTCTTAAATGTAACAAAAATGTGTTGATTGCTCTCCTGTTTGTCCTGAGGCTGAGATAGAATGTTATCCAAACGAGCTTTTAGAATCTGCCCACGCTATAGACCTTTCCTTCAACTTCAGTGTTAGCAGGAGCCAAACATTCATACTGAATACGGCTGCTCCCTCCATTAAACCACTGTTCACCAGGAAGTTCTTCATTATGTCAGAGACTGGGCCATTTTAACATCTCTCTATTGGTCTTCCTTTTTTTTTTTTTTAAGAATTATTTATTTATTCATTCATTCATTCATCCCTTTCATTTCATTTGACCAGAGAGAGACAGAGGGGGCGGGGGTGGGGAGTGAGAAAGCCAGCCACCAAGTCCAGGACTCGAACCATGGTCAGCCATGTGGGAGTGTCCAGCACCTTAACCACTGTGCCATCTGCTGGTCCCTCTATTGGTCTTTTTTTTTAATTAATATTATTGGGTTGCCAGAAAAAGTCATGTGCATTTTTGCATAGAAAAATATGTCATGACTTTCCCAACAACCTAATATTTTCTTACACCGTACTTGTTACAATGTGGGTTTTCTGCTGCATGAATATGATGTGAAATCAGGGCTATTAAATACCCATCATCTCAGCCATGTTTAGTTATATATAGTAAGTTGCTGTTAACTACATTTTCCCCACTGGATTTCAAAACACTAGCTATTATCCCTTCCATCTATCTTCAACTTGATTCCCGTTAATGAATTCCCCTCTCTTCCATTCTCCATCTTTCTGGCTTCTTGCAGTCATTCTTCATCTTTTTCCTTCTACGAGGTCATTTTTCTAATTTTCATATATTAGGGGAAATGTAGTATTTCTCTTTCTGTGCCTGGCTTTTTTTCAGTTAATATGATGCCTCCGGGCTCTCCTCAAATGACTGAATTTTGTCCCTTTTAATGGCTACGTAGTATTCCTCTGTGTGTGTGTGCATCACGTTTCCTTTATCTATTCATCTGTTTGTGGCCACTTAGGTAACTTCCATGCCTCAGCTGTTGTGAAAAGTGTTGTAATAAACACCAGGATGCAAATATTTCACAATACACTGACATTTGGAACATATGCCTAGTGGTGGGATTGTTGGAGTATATGGTAGTTCTATTTTTAGTTTCTTGAGGAACTTGCCTTACTGTTTTCATTGAAATCTAGACTAATTTACATTCTCACCAACAGTGTAACAGTGCTCTGTTCTCTATATCCGCCAAGCTTTTGTTATTTTTTTCTTTTTGATAATAGCTGGAAAATAACTTGAGTGAGATGATAGCTTATTGTAGTTTTGGTTTGCATTTCTCTAATGATTAATGATGCTGAGCATTTTTTCATGAATTCGCTGACCATTTGCTTGTCTTCTTTTGAGAACTGTTTATTTGACTCATTTGCCCAGTTTTTAATCAGCTTATTTGCCTTTCTATTTTTTGCTACTGAGTTTCATTCCTTATATATTCCTGGTATGAATCTCTTGTCAAAAGTATAGTATGCAGGGAGCAGCAGATGGCATGATGGTTATGTCGCTTGGCTCCCACATAGTCTACTGAAGTTTGAGCCCGGACCTGGTGGCTTAAAACTCACGCCCTAGGCATATGTGCATGCAGGCCCAAAATCTCGACAGAAGAATGAAAGACAAGGGATTGCAGTGTGGCAGTGTGGCCATCCTCCCTAGGAGGTGATTTCTTGCTTTCTTTCTGTCTCTCTGAAGAGCACACACTTCCTATAGCGAAAAATCTCTCTAGAAAAAGTGTGTGGTTGGCTCTTCACTTGGTTGTGTTGTTGTCTTTGCTATACAGAAACTTTGAATAAAACATCAAAAGCACAAGTAACAAAAATTAAAATAGACAGTGGGACTATATAAATCTCTATTGGCCTTGTTCTACTTTTAGAAGCAAAGAAAGATCCTTTCTCCTCTGGTATTTTACGTTCTTGAAGGCTGTCAGCATCAGCCCTCCTCACCCCCTCCTGGTGTCTCCTTGTGCTTACAGCAAGAACTTTCTCCAAGCATCTGGTGGTTCACCTTTCATGCCCATATCCCTCCTGAAACGGGCATTCAAACTTAGTTACCAGATTTCAGATGACTTTTGCATCTTATGCCAGCTCCGTGTCAATGTCCAGGGGTAGATAGTGGTTACCTGAAGCCCTGTGTTGAGAATCTGAATCTTATCTGGATTTGGCAAGAAAGTATATGGAGCTCAGTGATGTCTGGGGGGAACCAAATGTTCTCAGCTGTTCTCATTGCTCTGGATATTGTCTGAGCTTTTTAAGCACAGGGGACAAATTACCCTCTCTGATTTACGTATTCTATCTTCCTTAATGCTAAGTTTATAGCCACTTTGCTAGTAATTCCGTCACCTAAAAATCAATTCAGACATTTAGATTATTTTTAAACTTATTTACAGCAAAGCATATTTTCACCCATGTTGCAGTACTACTTTTCTTCAGAGTTAACTTTAAAAAATGAAGAATCTAGAAGCATGGTTACTTTGTATGTCAGTTTTAGCCTTGACACTTCCTAGATTTATGTTTGAACTCTTTGACCTCTGTTTATTCATCATTACAAATTAGAAAATATATACCTAGTCCACTAAACTCATTGGAAGTGTTAAATGAGATATTATGTTTTAAAGGAATTCAAACCAAAAGATGAAATACAAATGCTGGTTATTCCTAGGAGCCTAGTGATTTGGATAAACTAGCTAATCTTTTATTTCTTTGTTACGGAGGATTTCTTCTCTCTGGACACCTAGTAGGAAATCAAAAACAAAAGTACAGAGCTGGGCTGATGGCACAGCAATAACACACAGCTTAAGAGATGCTGGATCCATATGAAAGACTGCTGGTTGGATCCCCAGGGGACCTATAAATGCCAAGTGTGGGCCCATGATCCTAGCTGACTGAGAAGGCTGGGAGGAATAATGGTGTGAGACCCTGTTGAGAGTGCTTGTCTGTCTGTCTGTCTCTCTCTCTCTCTCTCTCTCTCTCTTTCTCTCGCTCCCAAAAAAGAAAGAAAGAAATTTTTCTTTGAAGAGTATAAGCAGTAGGGATGAACACAAACTAGGTACTCACCGGAATGACTTTACATGGGAGGGTCCATGTGTCAAAGGAGAGGATTTCAACTGAAATGATAGTTTGTCACTGATATTGTTGAAGTGGAGTGACAGGCAAAATCCAGACTAGCACACTCTGACTTGCTTTGATTATTCAAGGTTCGTGAAATTTATCTTCAATGATTTATACCTGCTTTTTGCTCACGCGATTCTACATTGCTGTCCCAATTCTTTTGCCTACAGAAGAAAATACTTCTCAGAGACACTTAAACCAGCAAGACATTGGCATAGCTCTAGGCAATGTTGTAAATCATAGGTTATGTCCAAATCTACGGAACCAAGCAGGAACTGAATAAATAAGTCTGACTGGTGCCCAGAGACAAAAGACTGCATGCTGCACCTGAATGGATGGTGTCCATGGCCAGTCTGGCCCACTGGTGCCATATCTTCAGATTTTCTAAGAAAATTCACATATCTGGATATTTTTATGTGAAATGTCTCTATTTTAAAATACTTGCTGATTGCAGAAATGGCAATATCATATAGTTCAATCCAGGACAACCTAGAACCCTAAAGGTTTTCTTGTCGAGTGAGAAATCGCAAGCATCTCTGCCTTGAATAAACATGCACATGCTTACAGATTACCATTCCAGTACACTCGGTAGCAGAGCCCACTCAATACACAGAAGATACCATTACAAATGCCCATTTAATCCTCCCAACACCCTCCTAAGGCTGGTAATATGTTTATTCTTGCTTTACAGAGGAGACCAAAGTCACCATCAGCTAGCAGTGACATATGTAAATGAATACCTTTATGTGTGTCTCCGCCAACAGAGTGGCAACCTTACGTCTCTTGTCACACAGGAAAATGTGAAGTGTAACTTGCTGCCCATGACCCCAAAGTTGGGCCTGCTGAGGTGAATGATGATTCTCCAAGACACTTTTGGCAACTTGAAATCTCTATGCTCCTGACAGTGTGGAAGGAGGGTGGGAGAGGGGAAGAGGGTAGGGAAGGAAAATTAAGGAGAAAAACTAGAGAGGCAAAACTTTTGTGGGACACAGAGATGGTTGATCACCTGTTGAGGATTGCCGGGGTCCAGCCTCGGCGGGGGTGGGTTGACTTGTCGGAGGCAACGCTGGAAAAGAAGAAGACTAAGGCCTCAGTGCCTTTTTCATGCACGTCCTCAGCCGGACACCCCCAGAGATTGCTCTCTGAGGAGTGCCCCCTGCCAGGAATTATCATGCCTTTTTATTGAAAATGTGATACATGCAAGTAAATGAGTGAGGGGCTATGTGTTCTAATTATCAGTTCAATAAGGATCACAGATTCCATTCAGGGTTGGATTAAGGGTGGGTGTATTGAGGTTCCACAGTTGTTCGTTTGATGTAGGTGGGTCTCCATGGAATGCAGTTTCGGGAAAGCGGTTCCAGCAAGCAGAGATAATTATTAGCTGATGCCGCGAGGCGAGATAATTCTTAGCTGATGGGGCCACAGCCATCTTGTGATTACTGAACATGATGCTGAGAAAAGAAAATCTCAAGTATAGACATTAGTTCTTATGGATCTTAATAAAGAATGATACTTATGTAGCATTATAGGGATTTAAAACTTAATTTAAGGAATCCTAATATATTTATCTATTTCACTTGGTGTGGCAGGGGTGTCCTGGGCCAGTTTTGGCCTAATCCTATTTTATGTAAAGAAAAGATTATCTTTAAGTTTATGTTAAATGTATCTTGAAGGGCCTTCCAAAGGTCAAGATTATTTCTGCCTAGATAGAACTTCAGCCCACCCTCTATTGTGACCAAGGAGATAAAGCATTGTAATTAACAGTAGGTGATCAGGGCCGAGGGGAGTGGTCGGGGGATTTTTGGGAAAATCTTATCACATACTCAAGAGAGCTATGTAATTTTTTATAGTAGTATATCAGGGAGTCAGAGGGGGGTTGCTTCTCAGCAAGGTTACCAGTTTCCAGAGCAAATAGCAAGCAGCCTTGCCGACATGCTAATTTGACCTAAGTTTTATTCCTAGGTCGGGGTGGGGGGGAGGGTGGGTACACAGCAGCGGCCTTGCCAATGTGCTGACCCGATCTAAGAGGTAGAGGTCAAAAGCTCAAAACAGATCCTGGGGCCCTACCAGGTCGGACTCCTCCAGATGATGACATGTATAGTACTCTCAACTGGACTGGTCCGAGATATATTTCATGTTGGTAAATTCTTTTTACAAGGCAAATGATGTATAGTCATTGAATGTATAAAAAATAATAGTAATAATAACAATAAAATCTCTGTGCTCCTTTGCCCTTCTGTGGGTAATCTAAAGTCCTTTCTTCTCTCTCTCTTTTGATGTCCTCTTCTCCTTTCCCTCAAGTCTAAATTCTTTTTTACTTTGCTTATGTTCTTGCTTTATAGCCTGCAATGCATATGCTACCAGACACCTGAGGTCCCGAGCACAGTGCTAGCTGTGGATTAGAGACACCATAAACGTCAGCTGACCCCTTCTACACATGATTTGAGGCAAACTGAAAGAAATGTGCAAAATAAAGCAGTTTAAGTGGAAACAGAAAATCAAAGCCTTGAGGAAGAGAGGGAACAAGATATGTGAGCCACAAGGCCAGTCTAGTCACTAGGATTAAGTGTAAAGTTTTGCTTCCTGGCAGCCGAACCAGGGTCCTCAGACTTAAAGTGACCCACGGATTCTCTGGTGCGCTCAGGGTGAAGGGCCAAAGAAGGAAAAATCCATTCTCTTTCTTTTGTCTGACCTGCATCTTACCTTAGAAAAAATGTGTTTTGTTTTTGTTTCATTTTATTTTTTCCATATCTCAGTTTTATTTTCAGCAATCCTTTACTCTCCCACTGAACATCCATGCTGTACTCTATTAAGACCTCATTCAAATCCCATTTAGAATGTTGTTTTTATTTATTTATTTTTTTACTGCTAAAGGAAATCTGTAATTCTTGGTTAATCAGAAAGTTTATTGAATACAGTTTCAAGCCACAGCTAGGTAGTTTATGGGAAGAATGAATCAAATAAAGGAAGGGAAAAAATAAGGAAGGGAAAGTTTCTCTTACTCCTTTTCCATTTTTCCCTAAAGATGCTCTTTTTCTTCATTTTTCTTTATGCCATACTCTTTCCTTACACAATCACCTTCTTGCTGAAACAGGTTTTAGGTATTTGAATATCTCTCTCCAGTAGGACTTCTTAAGTAATTTCCAAGATATGGTGTTACTTACTCCAGATTCTAGAGTAAGACACAGCAGAGTGTAGTCTGGCTCTGAAGTTAGGACAGATCTTTTATTTAATATCCAAAGCAAACAAAAACTAATCAACAAAACATTAAACATTTTCATTTTCTAGGCTGGTATCATCTGGGAATTAATTTCTCCTCACCTCCATTTCCTTTCTATAAAAAATGTGGATAATAATATCCATCTCATTTGAATTATTATGAGGATTGGATAAGATACTATGATGCTCTATAAATCATAGCTAGTATTGAAATTCCTGTATCTCTCATGGGAATGGAAGGACAGAACAGGAAGACTAGAGATGCAGGGTAATATCCGAGCATAAAGCTTCAAGTGTTTCTTCTCTTTTTTTCTCTCTTCTTTTTCTTCCTTCTTTCATCCTTCCTTACCATAACTGTCCAGCATGAGCATTCATTCATCTTTTTTAATTTAAAAAAATGAAGATTTTATTAAACAACACTACAACATCAACTCCAACTGTAAATTGTCTTAGTTATAAGACTTGCCTCCTTTACTATACAAAACTACATTCTAAACAGGATTTCAATGAAACCCTGAAAGAGATTCATAAGAGGTGTTTTGGCAACCGAGTACTGAGATGTAAATAAGACAGAACGGGAGCTCTAGCTGCCATGAACCTCGGCTCTACCTTGATCAATGAGGGAGCTTGGAAAATCCCAAAGCCCTGGCTGCATCCAAGCCTACTACATCAGCATCTTAGGGGGTGGTGTCCCGAAGTAAATAATTCTTTAATGCTCTCCAGGTGACTCTAAAGTAAAGGTAGGATTGAAAGCCACTATCTTAGGGACCACAGTAGCCAAAGACATGGAAAGCTGCAGAGTTATGAGACTGCATACCGTTTGAGGGTGGGAATACAGCAGTAACTTTCTAGACTCTCCAGTACCCTCTGAAGAGTTGAAAAAATAGAAATTTGGGTCCGGCTTGGCAGCACAGTCAGGAGCAAACTGAACTGCAGTGCTGGAAGCCTTATAGCCAGCCACAGATGGGATCCTGATGTCTACTTAAAAATATGCCTGGCCTGGCTTGTACACACTTGCCCAGGATCCAGAGGAAGTAGCATGTTGGGGAAAGGAGATTGCCCCATGACAAGGTGCTGTTGGGAGTCTCTCTCTCTCTCTCTCTCTCTCTCATTTCTCTCTCTCCCCCTCATGCATGCACATGCTCTCTAACATGAATAAAATAAACAAATGTAAAAGAGACAGAAGTCAGGCTGTGAAAGAAAGCAGTGAGTAGCTATGAAATTTCCACTAATTAGGGCTTAATTCTTTAACAAATGTAGAAGATAGCCTGAGTTATTAGCAAAAGCAATATTATTTATTTTTATAGTATGTAAAAACTAAGCATATTTGAACCACTGGAAAGTCAAGAATAGCTTATAAGTCTGCAATTTAAATTTCAGAAAATGATGAAACAAATCGCATCTGTCTACTAGATTTCATCTTGATGAATTCAGATCCATCAGAAAATCTGAATCAAATAAGTTCTGTGCTCTGAAAGTCATTACATGTTTCAACTCCCATTTATTAAAGTTCCCAGTGTAGGCCCAACGCACCACTCAGTTACCTCTCCTCATCCTGATGAGAGTCCTATGAAGTGATGCCTCCCATGTAAAGACAAGGACACTTTTCAATGAAGAAATAAGATTCAGAGAGATTGGGTAGTTTGCCCAAAGTCAGCAATATCCAGAATCAGATTCAATTTTGGATATAAATGACCCCAGAGCCCATAGTCTCTCTGCCCTGCTCCTCGGGATGTACAGTATAAAGCCCATCTGTGGAGAGCAGAAGATTCCTTCAAAACCTGCAAAATGACCACAATGATGCTCTAAAGGGGAATGTCCCAGCATACAGTCTCTGAATGAAATGAATGAAAAGCGAAAGTGTATTGGAGACAACCGTTACGAGTTTGGGTGGCAGAAGGGCTTGAGCAGGGTACACAGTATCTCGGGGTGAGGCATGAAGTCTTTGCCACCAATGACTCAGATGCCCAGGAATACAGTGGGGGAGCAGTCAGAATTGTAACTGCCCACAACTGACGATCATGGGAAAGTCCAGCATCTTCAGCTAAAGACAGTTGGGGTTGGAGAGCAGTTCTGACCACACTCTGAACTGTTCTCCACCATCTATATGACACTCCTTTCCCCTTCCCTGGATGCACAATCCTTCCGACTGCCAGATCATCCCAAATGTGCCCACCCATTTAGCTGTCTTCTCTGGCTGAAACCAAATCTCCACATCCCTCGATTCCCCTTGATAACTGATTAGTGCCTATTTTCAAGAAATATTTTTCTCCTAAACTACCCAGGTATATAAGATCCAGGGAGTTTCTTTGACTCTTGAACTACTAGCCTAGAGAATAAAAGAAATCTAATAAATATATTAGCTCCAAATAGCTGCATAATCTGTTTCAAGATGGCTTCCATTTGGTCTGCAGACTCTAGATATTAGAATGATCCTTGGCATGGAAACAAGAGAGTGGACAAAATATCACTTTCCCTTTCAATGAAAAGTCCTCAAGTTCTGGAAATTGCTAAAGCAGGGCCCACTTGAAAAAGCCAGTGACATTTCATGTTGCCTTTTTATAAAATGTTTTAATATTATATTTTAAAAGAAACTGGCCTGCAAGTTCATTCCAGGACAAGTTTTAAATTCTCCGAGAATAAAGTTGGGAAAGACCATAACAGAGGCTGTTTGGTTTGGACAGACAAATTGCCAAAACGCCCGTAAAAGGAATGACTGGCCAAGTATTTTTCTTTCAGCTCGTATTTTTGGACTTTCTTCAAAGTTAGTCTAATTTGCGAGAAACCATATCACCTATAAAATATGAACTCCTCAAATATTACCTGGTGTCACAGACCAATTCAGTCCAGGGAGTTGATGGTGGTTCGAACATGGTTACTATCTACAAACATCCCTAACTGATTACGAAAGTCACCCTAGGAAGGGCATTTGCTGAGTCCACCGTGTGTCTGGCTTGTGCCCTGAATCTTATCTAGGACTGGATGGGCACAATCTCATTCAGACCTCTCAGTTATACTTGAGTGAGGGTTATTCTCATCTTTCTAAAGAAAAAGAAACTGAGGAAGATGAAAGACCAGACAACGTAGGACGTGCCTAAGATGAAATCCAAATTGAAGACTGAAACGCTCATATATCCAAAATGTGTTTGACTAAATAAAAGACTCTTAGAAGAAATATATTATAAAATAGATACATAGGTCTTAATCCATTCTAACCTTGCAAATGTGAAGTGAATGCTTTGCTTGTAGCTAAAGCTTCAGTCAAGGGACATCGCAGAATTCATGGATCTCCATGAAGAAGTACCCCTCCTCCTCTATAGCTGCTTTTGAGGAAGGCTGATAATGTGCACCTAATCCTCATCAAAATTCACTTTTCCTCCCAGACACAGTGTCCTCTGCTAGAAGCAACTGCTGCTCTGCAGGGTGAGGCCACGTGGGAGGCGTAGGTTTGATTCCCAGCCCACTCCAAAAGCCAGGTGCAGGGGTGTATGCCTGCAGTCCTAGTTACTCAGGAGGTAGAGTTAAGAGGATCATGCCAGAATGACACCTGTCTTAAAAAAAATAATAAAACAAAACCACTTTTCAGCCAGGGGCAACGAAGTCAGAGGTCTCAAACCTCAAAGTTGAGAAGAAAGAACAGGGTCTTGAAGGAAAGAGAGAACTCACATGTACAGGTCAGAACAGTTAAGGGAAGACTTGTACAAAGTCTTTGGTGAAGACCAGTAGCCTGCTTGATCAGAGAATGTTCTGGAAGGAAAAATAGTAAGATTAAAATTAGTTAAGGATTTGAGATAAGGGTTCAAACTGTGAAGAACTGAGAATACAAGTGCAGCCATCTCACGATTCTGAAGGGAGTGGAAGGCATCAGACGTTTGTGAGGGAGGGAGAAAGGTGAGTAAAGCAGAGTTTAAGAAAGACTCTGCTGCTTGTGGTGTGGGAGAGGAACTGCCTAAGAAGATTCCATGACCTTGTGGGGGCCATGGCTGCTCTGAGGCTGTGCATGTCATCTGAGCTCAGATGTGCTCTGCCCCAGGTCAGGAACGGCACTCTGCTGAAGCAGCATCTTCATGTGTTCACACACTGCCTACTGTGGTTCACGCTGCACCGCCTGACTCCAAAGCCTGTGATGGGGCAA
>NW_006159608.1:1432101-1450245 GCF_000334495.1 Tupaia belangeri chinensis | reverse complement strand
CTGAACCGCCTGACTCCAAGGCCTGTGATGGGGAAACTTCATCAGGACACTGAGTGAATTCCAGGAAGTGTTCCGGGAAGAAATGGGATGAAGGAGGCACCACACTACATGTGCATTGATCTCAGGAAGCAGAAAAATCAGATGTGTTCCCCGACGTTGTAGGACATAAGTACAAAGTATAGGTCCTTAAGAGAAAAGACGAACGTGACAGGTGTCCTTGCACATTGCTAACTCTGGAACGTTCTCCACAGACACGTCGCCTCACTGCATCTCTACTCATCTGTGTACGTTCTGCACCGCGGGGTTATTGCTTTGCCCGGAGCCCTCTGCGGCAATCAGTGCACTGGGAATATGCTAGCCAGGGCTTGCTTTGGGGTGGGGCAGTGAGTCCAGGATGTTTACAAGAAGGCTGTGTGATTGAACCTGAGTTCAATATCAGTCAAGTGACCTTGGGAGTCACTGCAGGATGGAAATAGGAGCATGCTGAAACCCACAGTGTGACGGCCTCTTTCTCACAGCCAGGGGTTCGCACAGTGGTGAGAGGCTTGTAAATCAACAGTGGGTTCAGTGAAGACTCAGAACCTAGAGGTCACAAAGCTCACTGAAAAAGAGTGCCAGATACTCATCCCCACCCACGTGTCGAACAAGAGAAGTCAGAAAACACGAGTCTTAGGTGAACTCTCCCAATTTTAAAATAATGACGACTAATCTGAGTCATTTAAAACCCAAATTAAGCAGTGGGTTAAATTTGGCTGCTGGTTTGCCAACAATGGTCATGTCCATGGAGAGCATGCACAGTGAGGTCACCAGAGAGCTGCTGCTGGACCACCTCGGCCACTTGCTAGCAGTGTGTGTTTGAATGAGTCCTCCAAAGCTCATTTTCTCAGCAAAGGGCCGTAGATTATGAGGACAGCCCATGAAGGGATGGTTCCGATTAACTGAGATCAGTGCCAGGGGCCCACCAGTCAGGAAAAGGCTAGAGCAGGGCATGGAAGCCCCCTGCTGTGCCGGACATTAACCCTCCCGCTGCTGGTTTGTGGAGCTCTGGGGACTGGAATGTGGCTGAGAAAGGGAAGCAATAGCCTTTACCAAGGCCCTTCCCTGGCCCCTGCAATGCTCAACAAATAGCAACAAGTATTTAAAAGGCTCGATTGAGGACTTCCTCTCCTGCCTACTCCTCACCACCCAGAAGGTTCCCGTGCCACTTCTAACTGCACTCTGTGCCCAGGGGGATGCCTGTGAGAAGAGCCCTATTAGAGGACATAAACTCTCTACTGCCTCCTCACAGGCGAAGGCAATACGTAAGGGCTGGTGAGAGGTCAGGAGAGAAAACAGAACCAAGAGTGAGGAGACGGAAGCACGATGTGGGCCACAGCACCTAGGCCAGACCAGGCTAGAGACGAGGGCAGGGCAGGCTTCACGGGCTTACAGCCACTGCTGTCAAACTGCACTTGTGAGCAGCTCTCGATTAGGGCTCAATGCTCTATTAAGTCTTAATAATACTTCCCAATCATTTTGTTTTGGCATCTGAGTTTTGCAAATAAAGTGTGATAGGACCATAGGGCATGTATAGAACTTGGACCTTCCCTGCCTCTCCGGAAAGGTTTTCAGCCGCCAGTTCCTGTGTTCCTGCCCAGCAGCAGTTACCAGCCTTCATTCCCAGTGGGGCCCGGGGTGCAGGCACATGGTCAGGCAGGTGTTCACACATCACAAGCCAAATCGCAAGTGGGGCAGGCCTAGGCACCTATGTGTGTCTGTACTCACCCACCAGCATCCTGTGCCCGAAGGAGCTAGTAAAACAGAAAACAGAACACATGATAACAAGCACAGAGAGACCAAAAGAAAGTACAAAAAGTTTCTCTGGCTTTTCAGATAAGGGGTCTTGCATTTCATTCTGTGCTGAGACCATAAATTATGTTGCTGGCCCTGGGACTGAAAGTCAGCCTCTAAAGGGTGGGAATGAAAGAGAATTTCATTTGTTACTGGCATTTTGGGTGACGGGATTCTACCTTGTGTATAACTGTCTAAGTCACTGCAGGACATTCGACCTCCTAGCCCCCTGCCCAACATCTAAAGGTGTCAACTGCAGGTATTTCCAAGAGAGTGTGACACCACATCCCCACAACTGCTTTGAAACCCTCAGGGGGAGGTATAACTGGGGTAGCTGCAAGAAATGCTAGTGTAACAAATAGGACTGTGGAATCATAAAAATCTCAGCATTGGATGGAAATTAGAGGCTGTGAATCAAACCTCCAGAAATTCCTGACAGGACATGAGGCATCTCCTTGAGAACTCCTGGTGCCCAGGTCACCCATGGTGTTGTAAGAAGATACCCTGGCCTCATTTCAGGATATTGCTAGAGTGGGTTTCTTTCCCTCCTGAAGAATGGGAACCCTCCTCTCTTTGCCCAGAGACACATCTCCCCAGTGTGTGATAACCGCAAGGTAGCACCAGGACCTGCTCCCAATCTCTCCAGGCACAGCAAGAAGAAGTGAGGCAATTCTATCCAGAAAGAAAGGGTACAGTCACGTCCCCCACCATTCCAGGCAGCATTAGACGTAGGCCAATAGTACCATCACCATAGCCTGTGGGGCCCGACCATCCACAGGGCCCTGTGTGTCCGGACACCTGACCCATTAAGATTTCCAGCAGGTATGACAACAATGATCTGGCCACAGAAAAGGTCTTCAGTGGTCTCCACTTGGATAGCCAGCCATCCTCTAAGTAGCCAGAGCTTTGGGACTGGGCCGTGTGACCATTTGAGAGTCAGGTCCTGTGGGCAAAAGGAACCCATTAATCTTTTAGAACACAGTTGATCTGGGCCAGCAGGTAGTGAGTTCATTAGGGTGTCAGACTCCCTCGTGGCTGACCATGGCTCAAGTCCCAGACCCTGCAGCTTGCTTTCTTACTCCCTGCCCCCATCTTTGTGTCTCTCTGGTGAGCGCATGTGCCTTAGAGCAAATTTAAAAGGAATGATAAAAATAAAAATAAATAAATAATTCTTTTTAAAAAATATCACACAAATAGTCGGTTCTCACTATTTGCAGTAATCATGGTCTATAAAGACATCATGAACGCTGAATCAGCCAATGTTGAACCACTGAATCATTGCTCCTTGGGGAAAACACAGAGTTAAGTTCCTGAGAGCCTTCGTTCACAACATTTTTGGCAATTAATCATTATAAAGCCTTGCTTTATTTATGTTTCTATTTAAGGACATCTTATTTATAAGAGTATATAATGCTGATTCATTAACATTGAACTCTTGGCCAACACCATTGTAACTCATGCCTTAGCAAAGTTTATTCAACACATGTATTTTCTCTGTTAGGCACATTATAACCTTCTTGTAGAAACACTAGACAGAAGTTCTATCCTTGGGGGCCATTTTAAACAGCAAAATCACCAACAGAAAGCATAATAATGCAAGAAACACCGCACTAAATACAGCACCAAAAAAAGGATTCTTGTTTATAATATGGGAGTAGAAGAAAAACAAAACATTACCTTCCTTAACCCCCAGCTGTCCATATCTGAAAATGACTGTGCTTTTACTATGAGTATGGATTTGGGGAATAAAAATAAATGTTAGCAAGTACATTAATTTTCAATTACGGAATCTGTGAATAATTAAGATTGACTCTTTCTAAAAGTCATTCACACATCTAACCTATCAGGTATAACATTATCACTTAAACTTGGCCTTACAGATTCAGGTCAGGTAACATCAGCTAAGTTTTTATCTAGGACTTATAAGTGTTAACTATCTTAGAGGACACTATGGTGTCAAAAGAAAAGAAAAGATCTCATTGTAAAGTTTTTTCTTCCATAAAAGAACGTAGACCCCAAATCTTATCCCTAGGATATCTTTCCAAGATAACTACAAAAGTCACTTGTGTATTTTAGCATTAAATTGAGAAAATCTTCCTAATAAGACTCTTTTTGGAACGTCTGTGAATTGACCCTAGTCCTGACCCTGGGAACTACACAGATCATGGCCACCTTCATGTTACATAGCAATTTATCAAATATTGGAAGACCCTACAGTTTCCTCTTCCTAGACAGCTATTTCCCATTTTGACATCCCCTCCATCTCAATTATGCCCTAAGGTTTCCTAATTTCACCATCTTTGTCATTCTTAGAAAATGCTCTAATTTGTCAGAAATTAACTACCATTTTCTACTTAGGTTTCAGAATAAAATGAGTAGCTTCAAACTCTGCTGGTAAGACAGTTAATACAACAACATTTCTGGGGAGTAATTTGGCAATGTGCATGAAACTTTAAAATAACTATAGCCTTCCATGGCTTAAAATTTATCCTAGAGAGAGGCCAGCAGATGGCGTAGTGGTTATGTCTTTGGACTCCCACATGGCTGACCTGTCACGGTTCGAGTCTCGGACCTGGCAGCTTGAAAATCGCGCCGTATGCATGTGCGTATGTGCCCAAGATCCCATGGAGAAAATGGAGAAGGGATTATGGCATGGCTGTCCCCTGCCCCAGGGTGGGGTTGTTTCTCACTTTCCTCCTGACTGTCTCAATCTATCTTTCTTTTTTTCTGGCAAGTGCAAAACCTTTAAAATAAAAAAGCTTTAAAAAAAATACATAGCCTAGGGAAATAATCATGGACATGGTCTAAAATACAGCACTAAATACAGAATGTCCATTACAAAACTCTGTATTACTCCAACATGTGGAAACAATTTAAACATCTAACAGTAGAATAATACTAATGAAATTAGGGCACATACATGTAACCATTAAAAATTATATAGCCATTAAAATACCAATGTAAGGAAATCTGTATTAATTTACATAGAATTTCATATCATCATAATACAAAATAAGATTATAAAAACTGCAATTAAATTTTTATTAAAACATCCATCTACAATATATAGAGAAAAATGTTCCCAAGAGGTCAGTAGTAGCTCTCAGGGTTGACTCAGTTTAAAGGGTGTCTCTTCTTTATTGTTTTCTGCAACCAACTACTACATTTGTAAGAAGGAAAGCAAGTCTGCTTAGTGTTTGAAAGGATTAAAAGTAAAAAAACTCTGGCAGTTTCCCATTGCTTTCTGAATGAAGTCCAAACACCCAGGTTTAGGACATAGACGTTCTATGCTTTTTACCTCTTGGTTCATTTCATAATAGTTCTCACTAGCACTTTCTACTGCAGCCACAAAGAACCATCTAAAATTCTCCAAATTTGTACTACAATTTTTCACTTACATCTTCTGCTTGAAATACCCTCTGAATGTGGCTCTAGCAGATTGTCCAGAATTACACAACTAATAAAATGGCAAAACGAGCCCAGGCTGTCTGTGTCTGAAACCCATGCTATGTCTCCAGGACCAAAAACGAAAAACGGAAACAGTCGGAACGTTATTATTCTAATCATCTCTGTGCCATATTTAATCTCAGTATAGTCACCTGAATTACTTAGTCTATTTACAGCATTATCTGGGCAAGTAAAAACCTTGAAATAGTCCCTTCCTTTGTCACGTATACAGAGGGCCAAAGTGATGTCAGGAATGTGTTTTTCCCTTTTGAGAGGAAGCCCTCAAGGCACTCAGAGCCAGACAATAAAGCCCAGTTTGCAAGCATATGCTCAGTACCCTCTACTCTAGCTTCTTTGTCTTTTTCATTTTAAGAATTTAATATTGAATTTCAAAACCCAAGTGACATAAATACATTCCAGATGTCTTCCCAAATCCCTAAATCTCACATTAAACTAAAGAGAGACATTGCTATATATGCGTAGATGATTACATTTAAATCACTGACAATCCGAAAGGATCTTTGGGCATGTGTCAGCCTTGCACCATGAAAATACAGTAACTCATCGGAGTGTCTTAAGAAGGTGAGTTCTCAAGATTCATAGCCCAGCTGTCCAACAGATTTTGTTTAATCCTTCCCCCTACGGGGCAAGATGACATCCCAGTGAGTGCAGAGCACCGAGGTCAGGCTGCCTGGGTTCCCATCCAGCTGGGTGACTTTGAGCAAGTCACCTAACTTTTCTTTTCCTCCATTTTAATATCTCTGAAGTTAGGATAACATCATACCTACACCTCATGGGTTTGCTGTGGAAATCAATAAGTTAATCATTTAAAATGTTTAGAATAGTGCCAGCCGCACAGTTAACTCCCTGCCCTCATTATTACCTAAGGGGTGTGTGTATAAAGAGCTGATCTAAGTCCTCAATGGCTGGGAAATGTCCTTCCCTTTTTTCCTTCTACGTAAACAGTGCTAAACTTTCTTAACCTTTAATTAGGAAAACTCTTACTCCTGCGAGGGACTGATCAGCTAACTTCAGATCACACTCATCCCGTAAGCTGTCCAGGTTCCAACTTCTACCTAAGCCAGTATTCCTCATCCTGGTGGCTAAGCCCACCAGCCCACCAACTGGCATACAGCATAACTCTGCTTACAAATATTTAAAATGAGGATTTGTGAATGTGGCTTCAAGTCTCCAATTAACTGAAAAAGATTGTATCTGTAAAAACATCAAGCTACTCATAATGTGTGACGATTATAGTTTTCTTTCTTCTAACCCTATTAATGAATGGCACCAAATGTCTGAAAAAAAAAAAACCCTCTCCATTACAACCATGAAAAGCCTTCATTGCTAACCTTTAGCAGAGCGTCTTCCACCCATGTATCCTCCAGCCTCTCTCATATCGCTCGATCAGTGACAGGTTGCCGTTGACCCATCTATCCACATTACTGTGACAAGAAAATCTTGTATAATGTTTGTTATTTACAAAGCACCTCCACACACGTCACCTTGCTTACTCTTCACATCAGTGCTATAAGCAGGTGTTATCGTCATCATCATCTCGCAGTCTGACAAGCTAAAACATGGCAAGATGCAAAGGCCTGCCCCAAATCACTCAGCTGGTGAGTGACTGGGTGGAAATTTGAACCCAGATTCTCTTCCTTGATATTTTGTGCTTTTTTCCCCTATCAAACTCCTCTGCTAGAGTTTTTGAATTAAAGAATTCAAATTTCACAAAAAGTCACATTCATTCTTCGGTTGAACCTCTTCCTCTGGAAGATATTTTCTGTTTTATACTTTGATTTTTCTGCTTTGGCTGATGGTACCACGGTCGGCACGACCAAGCTCGGCAGAGCCATTCAGCCAGGAGGAGATGTTCTGTGGCTCCAAGTATCGTGTGTTGGGTTATTGGTTTTGTTTTATGTTTTGTTTTCTAAAAGACATTTAATTGGTGTTTTCATTCAAGCAGAATGCTCTCTTACTGTAGCCAAATGATGCCTCATCTAAAAAGAAAAATGCACTATTCTAGACATTTTTCTCAGAAATAAGCCAAATCTTTTGCAACAATGTTTAGAAGTTATACAGAAATCTGAAAGTGTTCCATATTTGGGCTAGGATAAAAATGTGAAGGAGAGCTGTGTGAGTTAGAGAACGCACCTGACTTACCTCAACAAAACTCAGTTCCAGTAGATGACCAAATAGGGTTTAGCTTTGTTACCTAAAAAGGAGTTACTTTGGAGATACACAGTCAAAGTTTGGTGCAATGGCTTCTGTCTTATTCAGTGCAGGCCACTGTGACAAGATACTGGAGACTGAGTGACGTAGCAAACATTTCTAAAGGCTGGAAATCCAACGCCAACTCACTGGCAGATTCCAGGTCTGCTGAGGCCTCGTCCTCTGTTTTTCTTACTGTGCCCTCACATGGAAGAGAGCAGAGAAAGAGGGAGAAAGGAAGCAGCCTCTCGTCTTTTCTTGTAAGGGCACTAATCCCATCACGAGGGTTCCATCCTCATGACCGAGTCACCTCCCAAGCCCCCACCTCCTAATACTATCAAATTAGAGATTACGATTTCAATGCATGAATTTGCAAGAATGTGGAACACATTCGGTCCATTGGAGATTCACATTCTCGTCAGAGACCTGAGATCTTTCTTCTTGTTCCTTCATCTTGACACACAACTCTCTCTCTATTATGATCCAGGACATCTACTCTACCACAGTGTCCTGCCTGTATTCTAGATCAATGGCAAACTTCATGAGAAAAATATGAATAACCGATTCTAGCTAAACCTTTCTCTTTTAGGAAGCTTTCCCAATTTACATCAACTTTTTACTTATCACTATCTCATCTGGGCAGGTAACATGGCCTTTGCTGCCCACAAGGGAATCTGGGAAGGTGGGTATTTACCTGCTCACCCAGCCTCCCAAACAAAAGAAGCTGTCCTCTGTTAGTGAAAGAATGGCAAAACAAACAATGGGAAGCAATAAACAGAATCTTCCAAGAAAATTACCATTCACTGAGAGCCTGCAATGTATCAGGTACAAACTTAGACATTACTAGAGAAAAATAACCCTGTCCTTGCATTTAATATAAAACAGTGAACTGTAAGATACAAAATAAGATGTACTTTTCTTAGAAGAGTTCTTTGTGTTTCTTTTCTCAGATGGCAATGCCTGCCACAAAGTAGATACTCAAAAAGTGGTTTTATATGTTTCCTTCTCTTTCCCCTCTTTCTTGAGTGAAATTAGAGATGCAACTCCAGCTTCCACTTGGACCGCCTTTATATCTGTATTGACTAATTAATTTTGTGTTTTGCATGTGCCACACCGCCTTGTAAATGTAGCGCTCCTGACTTAGTAGATGCTGTCAAATCTTTCCTACTTAATATGGTTGACTTTCCAGAGTTATAATACTTTGTCCACTTCAAACATCATCACTAAGACATAGTCTTTGGCGTGGTAGTTTATCAGACTCCTCTTTGTGCTCAGCATTTATTTGTTGAATGAATTTATCTCAGCATCATCATTTAGCAGCTGTGTGATCTTTGGTGTGTTTCATACATCCAATGGGCAAGAAAAAAATGTTTGTTGTTACAAGCCGTGCATATTTCAGAGTTGTTTATTACACTGCAGCAGTTTAACAGCAATGACTGACTAGAGCCTCCCATTACATAGATGGGAAGGAAACTCATGGAAAAGATATGTGTAGCAGATAATTCCAAATGCATGTATTTAGAATATTATCCACATTGCCACCAGACATGTTGGCTCATTAACATTATTTAAGAGAAACAGATAATTCTGAATTTTAATAGACTTGCATGTAATACTAAAGAAATGACACATAAGCTTCCCAAAATGAAACTCTGAGATTTGGGGGAGAGACTATATAGAATAACACCCTTGGGGGGAAAGAAATTGGGGGGGGAGTTTCATTCTGTTGTATCGAGGAACAGACCCATGGGATAATGATAAAAGTAAACACCCCGAATGTGTATCTTCCTGACACAGCTATGTTGTAAATATGTTGGGTTTGTATTATGAGAAGCACTTAAAGAGTATATCTGGAGCTGGCTCAGTAACAGCATTAATGCACTGTGCGAGTAATGTTGGATCCGTATGGGAGATCACCATTTTGGTTCCATGGTCAACCTAAAAATATCAGGCACACGGGCCCATGGCATGAGACCCTATTAAGGGTGTATGCCTTTCTCTCTCTCTCTCTCTCTCACTCTCATGAAATAAAGTTGTTTTTAAAAAGAGTGTCTATAAGAAAGTAGAATAAGTTAAGAATCTCCCCTTCACAAGGCAAAAGTGGCCTTTCGACTGTAAGAACCAAAGCCGGAGAGAGTCTGGAAACCTGACGTACCATCACCTGTGTCCCTATCAAAATGTAAGTACACACCAAATCAAGACGGTTTTCCACATGGCTTTCCATTCTCATGGATCTGACTTCTGTCCATGAGACAGCCAGTGAGATGGATTTTAGAAGCAAATGAGCAAGTTTTGGGCACCATATTCAAATTCATACTTAGGATGTGAGTCAAACCTAATGTAGTATAAGCTCTTTGTCAAATGCTAAAAGACAGCTGTTAAGAGATTTTTTTCAAGCATCACAAATTACCAGAGATGTACTTGTGTGCCTCAGAATCAGAGAGATCCGCTCATCGATTTCCAGGTCTGTCATCTAATAAGTGTGCAAACTTGAGCATAATACTTATCACCACTGGGTTCTCCTCATCTGTAGAATGGGAATACTAAGAATACTTGACCAAATGCTATTCCCACGTTGCAAATAAAAGAAGCTGAATATTGGCAATTTCACATGGTTCGATCTACACCCATCTCCCGGGGATAAGTACAGAATAAAAGTTCATATACATCTATTAGTTACAACCCTTTTGGTTGCATGTAAACAGGAACTCAACTCAAATGAGCTTAAGAAAAAAGAGAATGCATTAGCTCATGTAACAGAGCAGCCTAGGAAGGGTTAGCTTCGTGCATGGCAGGATCCAGAGGCTAGATGATTCTTCGGATATCTTTCTTTCTCTCTGGCTGCCCCACTTCTTTCTGTCCACTGACTTTGCCATAAGTGGAGGAGGAGATGACCAATGATAGTATTCTCTAGAGGCAAAAGGCACGTCTTCTTTCAGAAGGCCTTCTTTCTTAGGTGACATACTCGCCCTTCAAGTAATCCTTGTGGCCAGAGGTGTGAGATGACCTGCTGTGTCAGCCCAGCCTGTTGACTTGCTTACTTCAATGGGAGGGGACAGGGGAGACGGGACATATACGTAATAGGCCAACTAGAACTTCAAGAGATAAGAAAGGAGTTTACCAGAGAATATCGGGGTGCTGGACAGGCAGAAAAAAAGAACTGTGCACTATCGTGTGCACAACATAACACGTATCCTAGCACCGGGTGGATGGGGCAACATCAGCCAGAGTTTCCTGTATATGCTGTTCAAAGGACATGAGTGATAAGATTTACTGTTTCACCCAAAGATGAAGTGACAAATGTTTCCCATGTTTTTGACCAGGACTTTCTTGATTTTAGGTATGCAAGTCCCATGCCCTGGAAAACTCCTTAGTTCCAGGTAAATCATCCTGGTTTACAGGGCCCAGCAGTTAGTGTAATGGCTATGTCGCTGGACTCCCATGTAGTCGACCACAGTTTGAGTCCCGGACCCAGTGGCTTAAACTCACACTGCACGGGCAGTGCCCAAGATTCCGAGAGGAGAATGGACAACAAGGGATTGTGGCATGGCCATCCCCTCTGGGGGGTGATTTCTTGCTTTCTGTCTCCCTGTCTCTGTCTTTCTGGCAAGCGCATGCGCCCTATAGCAAAAACCACTCCAAAAAAGGGAAAAAAAATCATCCTGGCTTACCTAAACTATCCCAGTTCTCATTTATATGTGCAAGCTAAAAACAATTAAACTTGTAGAAGCATAAAGTAGAATAGGGGTTGCTAAAGCTGGGAAGGGAAAGCAAGAGAAGAGTTAGAAGGAGGTTAGTTAAAAGATACAACAATCCAGCTAGGAGGAGAGTGAAGTTCTAGTGCTCTGTGTAGCACTATAGGGTACCTATAGTTAGCAATAATTTGTTGTCTATTTCAAAATAGCTGGAAGACTTTGAAAGATCCCAGCGCAAGGAAATAACTGTTTGAGGTTATGGATATGCTTATTATCCTGATTTTGATCATTACACATTTTATACCTGTCTCTAAATATCACATTGTAAGCCATAAATATGTATCATGATTATGTGTCAATTAAAAATTTTCTTAAAAACAGAAAGCCCCACATCTCAGGATCTCCCCCTGTCCCAGACAAACCAAGACAACTGGCTCTCTTCCCCACAGTGGCACTCACACGTAGGAATCTTAGCGCAGCTGAGACCTTACTAATTAGTTCATCAATTGCTGTATAAACGGAAAACGGCACAGCATGGTGCATTCGAAACTGTAGATAGTAGGGAACCAGCAGTTAGTGTAATGGCTATGTTGCTGGACTCCCACGTAGTCAACCGCGGTTCGTGTCCCGGACCTGGTGGCTTAAAACTCACGCCGGGCGTGTGTGTGTGCATGCCCAAGATCCCGGGAGGAGAATGGAGGAGAAGGGATTGTGGCGTGGCCATCCCCCCTGGGGGGTGATTTCTTGCTTTCTGTCTCTCTGTCTCTCTCTGTCTGTCTGGTGAGCACACGTGCCTATAGCAAAAATCTTTCAAAAAAAAAAAAAAAAAAAAAAAACTCCTGTAGATAGTACAGGGAAAACATGCACTGGCTATCCTGCTTTATTTAGGATGCGGGATCTGTCCCTTTGCTTTGCATTCCTCCTCTACTTTTATTTTCTTTCAGTCTTTCTCTCTCTTTCTTTAGTCTCTTTTTCCTCTTTTCTTTCTTCTCTCCTTCCTTTTAATCTTCCTTCCCTCTCTGATGTTCTTTCTTCCCATTTACTTTTGTCTGGTTACATATTTACCTTTAAAAATAACATGTGACTTAGAGTTTATTTGCAGTCTACAAAGTGGCGGTTATGTCTTGCTTGACTAAAGCAAGTGGACACAGTAAATACATTTATCTTGAATAGTCTACAAAGTGGAAGCTTCTTTGTGGGCTAAGCCAACAAGTGGTTTACTGAGAATGGGTATGGTATGAACCTACGGAATGGAAATAGAGTGGAAATGATTGGGAAATGAAGATAGAAAATTAGAAGAATTTGAAATTGGGTTCTTTAAAGGGAGATTTTGGTTTAACCGTTTACATCTATTACTAATGGAAATTGCTGAGATTTGAGATGTCTTTCTTCTTTTGAATCAATATTATTATTAATCAAGCAATGTAAACCAGGAAATGCTTCTTGGTTATAAGCTATGCTTTGAAGCCTGCATTTGAATGTTTTCAATCAAAATCTTGAAATAAAATAAAAGAAGGCAATTTCCAATCTTCAAAGGAGAGCTTTCATTGGATAAAACAGAGTTTTCTAAAACATACTTTTGAGAGTATAATGTGAATTTCTTTGCCTTTATTAAAGTGCTAACGTTTTAAAGAGTCAGCTCCACTTCACAGGCAAATCCAAGGGCTCCCTTGCAACAAGATTTCCACCAGGTCAGGTGGGTCTGCCACGTTTGGTTTGGGTTTCCAAATGCTAGCCTTCCCGTATCAGTTTTACAGGTTTTCTCATAAAGCAGTTCCACCTGTACCATTTATTTACCTGGGATTTTTCTATAAATGAACTGCTTTAGTTAACCAGAGTCAGCTGGTGCAGCCAATGCAGCTCGTTAGGTGGCACTCATGTATGTCTGTGTCCAGAGGAGACAGGCATTTGAAACAGCTCAATGCTTGAAAGATTCAGATATGAAAATCAGTCGGTGCCCTGTGGACATTGTATGGGGAAGGGAAATTTGGGAGGAAAAATGTCTATCACAGGAAAATGAACAAACATGGGTGACTTCAGGGAAGGGCGTGGGACTTCCTTGTCTTTCCTTGATGCTGCCTTTTGGTAGCCCTGAGATTTCTCACAGATGACTGAAATCTTCTACCCACATAATTCTGAGGATTAATTAAGATAATGCCCAGAAGAATCAGAGAGCAATGCCCACACACCAACGTTAGCCATGATTCTGTTCTTAGAACCTGTTCTCAGCCCATTGATTGTGAGAGAGAAGACTTGAGTAGCTCTTTAGTGTGGATGGTTCATTTATTCTGTAAAAGTCAACTACATGGTGAATGTAAAACAAGGATTACCTTTAGAAATATGTGGTTTCAAGTTACCTTAGGAGAAATAATGTAAAAAAAAAAAAAAAAAAAAAAAGAATTAAAATTAGAGCTGGGAGCAGGTGTAGTAGCCCAGGGTCCTGGGAAGAAATGTGTCTAAATTAAGAATGGACAAAAGACACATAATGTTGATTCCCTTAGGCATCCTCAGATCAGACTATGGTTGCTTATGGTTGACAGGTCAGAGATAATAACGCAAAGAGGAAAAATTCTGTTTTAGCAAGATTTTGTGGATCTTTCCACACATGTTGAGCTGACACAGGGTTCAAGTGAGAAAACAGCCTAGAGTTATAGAGGCCGGTATCTATTTCCTCTATAGGGAAAACAGCATCCCTGCATTCCAGATAGCTTTGTAACATTTTATTCTCTGATTACATTTGATGTATAGAAAAGTTATTTTGTATGTAATTATTTTTGTACCTGGCAATATCTGGCCACCTTATATTCAATATATTATATGTAGTTTTTTTGTTTTATGTTTTTTGGGGGGGGTTTGGTGTGTGTGTTTTTGCCATAGGGCACGTGCTCACTGGAAAGAGGCAGAGAGAGGGAAAGTGAGAAATCACCCCCCAGGGGGGATAACCACGCTGCAACCCCCCTTTCCTCTATACTATGCTCTCAGGATTTGGGGCACACATGAACATATTTCCAGCATGATCTTCAAGCTGCTGGGTTCAGGACTCAAACCATAGTTAGCCAAATGGGAGACTAGTGTCTTAACCACCATGCCACCTACTGGCTTCTATATCTATAGTCTTGTATTATGTGCACAATTTTATTATCTGTCAATAATGATAATTTTGTCTCAGCCAATCCAAAGCTATTTCTGTTTTTTTTTTCTCCCTTACTATATATGTTACTTTACCATTATGTAGGAATGATTAAAATTATATTGCATTTTTAATCTACTGTGATAAAAATTACTTTGAGAGTGGAACAACTAAAAGCCCAACAAATAGCTAAAAATCTGTTGTGGCAATTTATATATAGTGCAATATGCCCTGGACAAAGACAAAGGGAGAAGAAGAAGAAACATGAAGAAATATCAATGAGTGATATTCTAGTCAAATAAATAAATGAACATAATGAAATGTGAGCAACAAAAGTTGACTACAAGGGTTCATATGAGAGATAACACCAGGAAATTATTATTCCTATTGGTCAGCATTTAGTTAGGAAAAGAGGCATCACTTTAGTTAGGAATTTGAGACAAAAAATTAAAGCCTTAGAGAACCATTGAAAGAACTGTAGAGAATTTTTACAAGTGATCAAATTGTACCGAGCTTTACAACAGAAATAAATCTATGTGAAAACTGAATAAGGTCTTAGTCTGCTTAACACTATGCACCTATGTCAGATGGTTTTGATATTACATTACAATGATACAAGCTATCACCCTTGAGGAAAGTCAGTTTGGTTTATTTTCTTGATTGTTTAACTTTTTTGTTTTTACTAAGGTCCTATAAGTCTTTCTTTCTTTTTTTTTTTTTTTCCTTTCCTAAGGTTTTTTGACTATAGAGCGCATATGCTTGCCAGAGAAAGACAGTGAAACAGTCTCCCCATCACATGCGGAGATGGCCATGCCACAATCCCTTTTCTTCCTGGGAGTTTGGGCATGCATGCACACATAGATTGGTATCATTTTCAAGCCGATAGATCTGGGACTCAAAACGTGGTCGGCCATGTGGGAGTCCAGCACCGTAACCACTACATCACCTGCTGGCCCCACCTATTTCTAAACAAAAAGATTTTGTTTTGGGACCAGCGGATGACTTAATGGTTATATCACTGGACTCCCATGCGGTCAACCACAGTTCGAATCCCAGACCCAGTGGCTTAATACTCACACCAGGTATATGTTTGTGAGTGCCCAAGATCCCAAGAGGACAATGGAGGAGAAGGGTTTATGGCATGGCCATCCCCCCCTCCACCCCAGGGGATCATTTCTCACTTTCTATCTCTCTGTCTCTATCTCTCTGGTGAGTGTATGCACCCTGTAGCAAAAATCTCTCTCTAAATAAAAATAAATGTTATGCTTTTCATTTTGTTTTCTAAGTGGATCCCCAGTCATGGTGGTACAGCAGTTTGTGGTGCTGGACCCACACGGGAAGGTCTCAGGTTCACATCCAAAGGTCCTCTGCTGCACGTCCCATGCACATACACATGCCCATAATCCAGGTTGGCTGAGGCTGGGGGTGGATTGCAGCATGAAGACCTCACTGGGGATGCCTCTTCTCTCTTTCATTCTTACTCTCTCCTCTCTCCTTCTCCCTCTCTCTCATGGAGAGAAGAAAGAAAGAAATTTTTAAAAAAAATGAGAGCTGTGGAACCAACAATGAAGAAAAAACATGCTGTTTTGCTATAAACCTATAAATACAGGATTTCTGGGAAACTGCATTCAGGTTTAAAATTTCAGTATCCAGAAACTCCTGCACACCTCACAGCCTACTGCATTCATGCTGAACTGCTACCAAAGAATAATATCCTCTTATTCTTTTCTGTGCTTCACATCCCTACAGGTGTCCTCATTAGCTGACTGCCTACAAGGGATTCTGGGAAATGAATTTTCAAGCTTCCAGTCCATGTTATGCAAGAGAGAGATTAAAAGAGCCAGGGATGATGCTGAGATGAAAATATATACCCCAGCTCTTTGATATTTATAGAAACTATAAACTTATTATGCAGTCTTTGGAAGAGTAAAGGAAAGAAATTAGTCAAATCTTTCAGTTTATAAATAAGAGATATTTATAAATAATTTAATTTGTCAGCATAGTTCCTTAGTCTCTAGTATGCTAGTTATCTTCATCCAAAAGAATTTATAATAAAAATATTTTCATAGAAATTTTTCCAGTTTATTAAACGATTTCACATACACTCTCTCGTTGGCTCTCTAAACAAGGTCAAAAATTAAATAATAATAAAAATGCTTAATACTTATGTAGCATTTAAATTTCTATTGTCATGGTTTTTTTTTTCTTCCAACTTAAAATAACAGAGATTTATTGTCTCACAAGTCTGGAGGCTCAAAATGTAAAATTAAGCTGTTGGCAGAGCCATGTTTCCTCTGAAACTTGTTGTTAGACAATCCTTCCTGATTCTTCCAGCTTCTACTACCTTTCAGAGGTCCTTGGCATCCCTTGGCATGTAGCTGCACCTTCCCAGTTTCTGTCTCCAACACCACAAGGCCATCTTTGTCATCTTCCTTCTGGAAGTGTCTGTGCAAATTTCCATTGTTTTATAAGGACAATCATGTTGGATTAGGCCCACTCTCATAACTTCACCTTAATTTGATTACATCTGCAGAAATACTTCATTGTGTGTGTGTGTGTGTGTGTGTGTATGCGCGCATGCACGCACATGCGTGCACACGCGAAAGGGAAAGGAAGTTTATTAAGTAAAAATCAGCATACATTCCCATGACATAGGAGCAAACAGAGGAAGGATGGCTCAAAGGCCCAGACAGTAACATTTTGTGAGGTTTATAATTTTCTTTCTCTTTTACATTTTTTCTCTTTAAATATTGTAATTTATGATTTACATATCATCATTACACATCTTTGTAGGTTACAGAATGGTCATTAAAGGCATGTGTATGGTGTGTAATAAACAAATTGAAGATATAAACATTTTTTTAAATAATTATTTATTTTATTTTATTTATTTGTTCATTATTATTATTATTATTTTTAGTTTGACCAGAGAAAGACAGAGGATGAGACTGAGAGAGAGAGGAATGAGGAAGGAGAAAGCAAGCCACCAGAGTCAGGACTTGAACCCTGGTCGGCCATATGGGAGTGTCCAGCGCCTTGACCACCACGCCACCTGCTGGTCCCAATATAAACATATTTACTACCCTCAACATTTAACATTATGTTGTGAGCATTCAAAACTCACTCTAATGGTTATTCAACAAGTATGTGCTAAATTACCTATGACATTCTTTACTGTGAGGTACAACTCTAAACAAAAACATTGATTAAAAATCAAGCAACAATCTCATAAATTAGCAAAGGTAATATTTATTTAATTTAATTTTATTTTTTTATTTATTTACATTTTTTAAATACATTCAATCACATTATTTAGCTTACAAGGTGATCATTTCAATATGTGAACATTTCTCCCCAGTCCAGTTGATCAAAATATAACAACACTACCTCCCTGTCTCAACAATGCTGTCTCCATATCCCTCCTCCAAATGTTTTTCCCCAGGCCCCACTCCTCCACCCACACCACATCTGGCATTCACACCCATCTCTTGTGTTTGTACATCCTTTAGCCAGTCAGTTTCAGTAACAGAGTGCGGACACTCGGTATATATTAAGTGGGGACATAATACAGTGTCTCTCTCCTTCATAGCCTGGCTTGCTTCACTCAGCAGTAAATCTTCCATATTCTTCCACTTTCTGTCAAAAGCCAGGGATTTGTTGTTTTTAATGGCTGAATAGTATTCCATAGAGTATGTGCCACAGTTTTTCAATCCATTCAGCCGTACGGGGGCATTTGGGTTGGTTCCATGTCTTAGCAATCGTGAAAAGTGCCGCATTAAACATCGATGTGCAAGCACTTTTCCAATGAAGAATTCTTCTGTCCTTTGGGTA
>NW_006159608.1:1418027-1431732 GCF_000334495.1 Tupaia belangeri chinensis | reverse complement strand
CCCTACCCCAGTGTCTCCCAGAGTTTCCCCAGTGTTTTCTAGAAGCAGTTTAATAGTTTGGGGTCTTAGATTTAGATGCTTGATCCACCTTAACAAAGATAATCTTAACATAGTCAATGAAAGAAGAATTTATCAGTTCCTTGTGTTGGGCTATGAGAGACAAGATAATCTGAAAAAATCTGCAGGTACTAATCATTGGTCCAGTTAGAGATAAGTAAAATTGTACAATAGCTCATTAGGGAGAGAAAAAGAGAACACTTCTACTAACACACTGTGATTTCTTGTAAGACCATACTATTGTACTGTGCATAAAGAAAGAAATCCTCAAAAAGACGTGGTAAAGCCAGTAATGAGCAATTTATAAACTTTACAAAATTCTTTATTTTAGCTTTTTTTTTAATTCATTCCCAAGAAAGATAGCTGTAACATTTTGGACTTTTTCTCTAGTATATAGTTCTATACAATGAGTAATGGTTAAAATAAATATATAAATTGAAAACTGGGGAGACAACTATCTGTCAAATAATTGGTAGATTTGTGTTTAAATTTACTTGAGTGTAAACTTGTTGAATCTACATTTAGTTCTGACATTGAATGTTATCAATATATGTGAACATATCCTTTTTTCTAGTTTTTTTTTTTTTTTTTTGGAGGGGGGAGTTTCTTTTACTTCTATTTGTCTCTCGTTATCTTACCTGGTATAGTAGTTCCTTTGGTGAATTTTGGTGAATTTTTTTCAGCGTTTGTTTATCTGGGAATTATGTTTCCTTCCCATTTGGAGAATAATCTTGCTGGATATAGTACTCTTGGCTGAAATTCTTTTTCTTTCTGAATTTTAAATTTGTCTTTTATTCTTTTCTTGCTTGCATTATTTTAACTTAGAGATCCTATGTTAGTCTAATAGAGTAAGTTTTTTAAGTAACTTGGCATTTCTATCTTAACATTTTTAGAATTTTGTCTTTGTCTTTGATTTTAACAATTTGACTATGATATGCCTTGCAGAGGACCTTCTTATGTTATATCTATTCCTTGTATCCTTTGTATCTCCTGGATTTAAATGTCTGCATGAGTCTCTAAATTTGGAGAATTTTCAGGTAATATATTATGAAAGATGTTTTCTATGTCTTTGCCTGTCTCTTCACCCTCTGGAGTACTTATTCTGCTATTTAATGGTGTCCAGGATTTCATATATATTGTCTCACTTTTAATGGGGACATTTTATTCTTTTCAGTTGCTTGAACTAATTCAGAGGTTTTGTCTTCAAGGTCAGAAATCCTTTCTTTTGTATAGTCTAATCAGCTGTTAATACTTTCAAGGGAGGTTTTGCATTCCTGGAGTTCCTCCATCAGGTCATGGGAGAATTTTCTCATCTCCTGCAATTGATTCTCTGTTTTCTCTTGCATATAGTTGAGTATTGTTACAATGAATATTCTGAATTCTTTTTCTGACATTTCTGTAATCCCTTGTGTTTTATTCATTGTTAATGAGGTATGATGACTCTTTGAGGGGGAGGTAGTTCTTAATTTCTCCTGTTTCTTCAGACTCTGTTTTGATTTTTAGTCACCTGGTAGTATACTTACTTCTTTCTACTTCTTTGGAGTATGTTCCTGTAGCTCTGTGTGCTACAGAACAGCACTTCTCTATTTTATGTGTAAGCTCCATGCCAATTTCCCTCCTCTACTGTAGGTGGAAGTATGGAATCTACTGTAAGAGTTTCGAGTTTATGGAGAAAGAATTCCTATAGAGTCTCCCATTTTCAGGTGTTTGGTTTTTGTATACACAAACTTAACTGCTCCCAGCATGGATGGAAGTTATGCTGGCAGATAGAATGTAATATGGTAGACCAATTCGTGCAGAGCACTTGTGCACCATGCAGGCTAGAGAGCCTCTTCTTCCGCACAGCAGGCTGGCAGCAGTCCCTGCTGCTGAGCTCAAGCTGAGCAGCTTGTCTTGGGTTGCCTGTTGGTCCTAGAAGGGTAAGGGGCAGAATGTTGTCAGTGCATGTGGGCCAGCAGCTCCTACCTCCTCTTCTGGGACTGCAGGGTCTCCCTGTTGCTCGCCCTTTCTCTGGGACTGCAGAAACCAGCTATTTGGTTCTTGAAGGCTGGAGAGCCCCACCACCACCATAGTAGGTAGATGGGGGTCCCAGCTGATAAGCTCAAGCCAAGCAGCTTGTCTTGGGTCTACCCATTTGGTCCTTCTATCTCTGGGACTGCAGGGTCTCCCTGTTGCTCCTTCTCTCTATTGTCACATTTTTTTTTACATCATATCAGCAAAACTATCTTCCTTACAGTTCTCTAAACACAACATGCTATTGTTTCATGACTTCCCGCATGTGATTCCTTCTATTGAAAAAGTATATCCCTGGTAGAAATTCCTCCTGGCAGGCTCCTATACCTCTTTGTGCCCTGTTCCTTCAGTTTCCTGTTTCTCTTTCTAGAAAAAACCTGAAGCTGAATGGTACAATGAGCAGGTAACCCCATAATATAGAGGTCCCGGCTATGCTGCCCTTCTGTTCTAGGCACTGACCAGCTGACCATCAGAATTGGCCTAAGATCTGTTCCTCACCTGTCCCTCTTTACTCCAAGAACATCATGCTTGATTAACCAAACATGGCATTCCCAAGAAAAATAGAAAGAGTATTGGGTGGAACATTGGAAGACTTTAGGGGCCCCACCAGTCTATGCTCTAGGCATGTGGGATCGTCATAGTGCTACAGCGAATCTCATCATGTTCTTCACCTATTATTTGTCTTCTCTGGTTTGCCCTTCCCTAGTCCTCCCTCCCTTCCTTGTAGGTTCTCATGTTAGTGTTACAGTGGGTTAGAGATTACCTTAGTGAGCAAAACATCTCTGACTTCAGAGAGTTTGTAGACCAGTAAGGGAGGCGGACATTATTGCAAGTTTCTTAGAAATATATAACTGCTATTACAACTATTACAGTGATGACCGGCATGTATAAAGCATTATAAAAGGAGAGAAATTATGAAGACGTAGTTATGTAATAGTATAAACAATATATCAGGATAAAATATAACTTTTCAGGAGGTAAGGGAGAGGTCGAATAAAGCTTCCCTGAGGAAGAGCCCTGTGAGCTGAGTTGAACAAATGAAAATTTACCAGCATAAAAGAGGCTGAAAGGGAAGCAGGAAGAGAATATTTTAGGCAGAATATTCAGCCTAGACTCAATGGGAACCCTGAAGAAATCCATAGGGTCGTCTCTACTCCCATTTTTCCCCTCATAGAGCTTTGAGCAGCGATGTCCTGCCTCAAAGCAACTGAATTGTAAATGGGTGGTAAGGAGAGAGAGAGGCTCACGTGGCAAAATCTAGAAGAGACCAAGTGGAGGCAGAATGTGTCATGGAAAGGACAACTTTGTGAAAATCACAGTTTACATTCAGACACTGTCACTACTAGCTTTGTGACCTTGGAAGTGCCAATACCAACCTCTTTAAATTTTTGTGAGGGTATCCAACAAGTGGCATGGTGATTAAGGCCTTGGACTTACACACAGCCAACCACAGATCAAGTCCCGGACCTGGAAGCTTGAAAATCATGCTGTACATATGTGTGCGTGCCCAAAATCTCAGGAGGAGAGTGTAGGAAAAGTGATTGCAGAGTGGCCATCCCTCCTGGTGGCAGAGAGAATGTGATTTACCCCTTTTCCTCTCACGGCCTCTCTCTCTCTTTCTGTCTCTCTCCAATGAGCAAACATGTCCTATGGCCAAAGAGAGAGAGAGAGAGTGAGAGAGAGAGAGAGAAAAGGAACAAGCAGGCCCAATAAATGTTAGCTCTCTTTTCTTACTTTCTTCACATTTGCTATTGACTGAATTGTGTCCTCTCCATGGGGGAAAAAGATTTATATGTTGAAGCCTTAACCACCAGTGCAACTATATCTGGAGATACAAATAAAATAATTAGGATTGGTCTGTAATCCAATAGATCTAAGGCCTTTTAAAAGGAGGAAGAGAAAGTCTCCCACTCTCTGACTTATGAAGACACACTAAGAAGGTGGACATTTGTAAGACAGGAAGAGTTGTCACTAGAACCCAACCCCTGCCAGCACCCTAACCTTAAAATCCCAGATTCCAGAACAGTGTGAAAATAATTTCTGTTTTCTGTCTCAGTCTCTGGTGTTTTGTTATGACAGCCCAAGCCAAAACAAAATCGAATTAGAAAATTGCTCCTAGAGAGCGCAAATCTTACTAAAATGACATTTAAGGGAAATACTTATGAAGGGCAAAGGAAGTAAACAGAACGATTAAATGTGAGTTAGGGATTTGGCATTTTAAAAGGAGGCTGGGGCCAGCCCGTAGCACAGAGATAAAGGGAGGCAGCTCCTACATGGCTGATTGTAGTTTGAATCATGGATCTAGAGGCTTAAAAAACATCGGGGTGCATGTACATGCATGCCCAAAATCCTGACAGGAAGCAGGGATGGGGAAAGGATTGCAGTGTGATCACACCCCATTGGGTGGGTGATTTCTCTCTGTCACCCTCTGGCAAGCACATGTGCCCTCAGACACTGTATTAAAGAAGAGAGAGAGGAAGGCTGGACTTGATACCTGTGAAGCTGGCTCACGGTTATCACAAGTATAACGATGGTCCATCTGAGTCAGGACTCTAGGATGCCTCTCTATGTGGTTGAGCAAAACGTCCTCTTTTATTCTTACTGGTACCTGAGAAATGGAGAGATAACTTGAACTCTAAGGGAAAAAACAAGTGGTAGCAAACATGAGAGGACAAGGACCAAGAGGCAGACGACAGGGGAAAAAGACGAGACGTGCTTCTCAAGAGGAAGGAAAGGACAGGCCCCATAGTCAGTGAAGGGAGCTGGATCCCACATGTCTGACTGCAGTTCAAAACCCAGCCCAGGGGACCAGCAGTTAGCGTAATGGCTATGTCGCTGAACTCCCATGTAGTTGACCACGGTTCGTGTCCCGGACCCGGTGGCTTAAAACTCACGCCAGGCGCGTGTGCGTGAGTGCCCAAGATCCCGAGAGGAGAATGGAGGAGAAGGGATTGCAGCGTGACCATCCCCCTTGGGGGGTGATTTCTCGCTTTCTGTCTCTCTGTCTCTGTCTCTGCGAGCGCACGCGCCAAGAAGAAGAAGAAAAAGGAATAGAAGGGGAGGGGAGTAAAACCTAGACTCCCTGGCACCGAGAGTTGTGAGCCAGTGCTGCAGATGAAATGAAAAATGGTGGTGGCACCATCTCACTATTGGTGTCTGCTCAGTGAGATGTGGTGCTGGATGTGGGAAAGTACACTGTTTAATCACCAGTGCGGCTATAACAACACGCCACAGACGGGTAATTCAAACATGCTAGAAATGGGGACCCGCAGTTAGTGTAATGGCTATGTTGCTGGACTCCCACGTAGTCGACCACAGTTCGAGTCCTGGACCCGGTGGCTTAAACTTACACCAGGCACGCGTGTGTGTGTGCCCAAGATCCTGAGAGGAGAATGAAGAGAAGGGATTGTGGCGTGGCCATCCCCCCTGGGGGGTGCATTCTCATTTTCTGTCTCTCTGTCTCTCTCTGTCTGGCGAGTGCCCGCGCCCTATAGCAAAAACCTCTTCAAAAAAAAAAGAGAGAGAGATTTGCTACAGGGCATGTGTATTTGCTGGAGACCCAGAGAGAGATAAAGAGAGAGAAAATGAGAAATCACCCCCCAAGGGGATGGCCACACCGCAACCCCTTCTCCTCCATTCTCCTCTCAGGACTTTGGGTGTATAAGTACATGTGCCTGGCATGACTTTCAAGCCTCCAGGTCTGGGACTCAAACCACAGTTAGCCATGTGGGAGTCCAGTACCTTAACCACTATGTCACCTGCTGACCTATTTTCACAAACTTTGAAAAGTCCCCTTACATTCCTTTTTTTGTTTTGTTTTTTAATTTGTTTTAATTGTCAAAGAGTGTTTATGCTCGCCAAAGTGGAGAGATCCCCCAGGGAGTGTGGTCACACCATAGTCTCATGCCCTCCCTTCCTCTCCTCTGGCAGGAGTTCTGGCATGCCTGCACATGCACCCAGCATGTATTTCAAGTCACCAGGCTGGGATTCCAATCTCAGCCACCCATGTGGGATCCGGCTTGCTTAGCCACCAGCCCCTACACTTTCAGAATAAATCCTGTTCAGACGCAGCACTGCTTCCCAGATATGATGTGAAGAGCAAGCAACAGATAAAGCGGAATGTTTATTTTTGTTCATGAGGCCGACAAATACTTCTTCGGGCTGGAGCAAGCATTCAGGAGGTCTGCATAGGCCACAGGGTTGCGAAGCCGTGGGCCCTGCATGCTTCCTCTCCCGGCCACTACTTGAAGCCTGGGGGAGTGCTTTTGAAAGCGAATCAGGAAATTACTTATCAATCTGAAGCCCCAAAGAGTTATGAGTTCTCACTGCCAAAGAGAAGGGGATTTCGAGCGAAAGCTCCACATCTGCGCGCACTCGAGTTCAAAGACTCCAGCTGTTGGAAGGTCTTGTGAGCAATGTAAGTAAACAGCCCTCTCCCTACTGCAGCAAACGTCCTCAGGCTTTTTGCTCCTAGAGATAAATCCTTTGGCTCACGTTTGGCTCACTTTCTCTGTTCGTCTGTGATGTTTGGGGCTGTTTACTGACTGGGGCTTAGTCAATAAAACATCTCTGGGGGATACTTCTGCTGAAAGGAAACGGAAAGCGAAAGTTACCAGAATCGGCTTTGCTCGGGAAGGGTTAGCTGTGAAAAGCTCTTGAACTGGCGATTAGACTTCTTTATAACTGTAGATCCATATTCAACGGGGGCTTGAGGCCCACTCAGACACAGGAGAGCAAGCACAAGTGGTTCCCGGACTCTGAGAGGGAACTGTCGAGTCTGCTCCTCCATTATTCAAGTGCGAGGAGCTTCCCTCATTTTGAGATATTGTAGGCTTTTAACGGAGAAAAAGAAAACATTAAGTTATGTCTCTGTGGAGATTTCTTTGTAGTACTATATATAAATCCTGCGCTCTATTTGTTTTTGCTTAAAGGTACTAATTTATTTACTACCTTCTTGGTTATTAAACAAATGTGCCCACCACTCCACAAGGCTGTGGAGAGGAATGCAATCATTGAAAAGTAAGAGCTTAAATATCTAAACTAATATGTCGGTAAAACGATGGGGTTTTAATAGTAAATATATGAATGGATTGATCGTTTCATAAATGACACATTATACTAGAGAGTAAGCTTCTTTGATGCCTATTTTTAAATCATGGTTAAAGATTGGGAAGTAACTGAGGAACTATAATTAAATTAAAGGGAATAGTTTGGTTTCAATTAAACTTTGTACTATGAGACTCTGTGCTCCCACCTGGAATATGAGTATCCTTTATCAGGGTCTTCCATTATGAGCTCCATAATGCTGCAAGGAACGTGAGTCCCAAGATCTCATACTCTGTCCCATTGTCATCAAACTGTATTCCCCAATGTGTGGCTCGTTCATGATTTGAATAAGGCTCCATACCCTCAGCCTAGGTTGTGTTTCCCCGTTACCTGAGAAGCTCCCATACTAACTAGAATAATTGCCCTCAAGTTGATATCGGAGTTCCTTTCTTCACTTTGAGTAATGTTAAAACTGGTCTCGTTCTGGGACCAGCAGTTAGCATAATGGCTATGTCGCTGGACTCCCACGTAGCCAACCGCGGTTTGAGTCCCAGACCCAGTGGCTTAAAACTCACGCCGGTAGCATGATCCTGCGAGGAGAACGGAGGAGAAGGGATTGCGGCATGGCCATCCCCCCTGGGGGGTGATTTCTCACTTTCTGTCTCTCTGTCTCTCTCTGTCTGTCTGGCGAGCGCACGCACCCTGTAGCAAAAACCTCTCAAAAAAAAAAAAACTGGTCTCGTTCTTAAGATCTCAGTTATAGTCAGCACACACTTAAAACATCCTTGAGAGTCAAAAGGTTCAAAGTGAAATTACATTAGGTACTGGTCATTTGTAACTCTCCATTTCCTGCGTGGCCCTCCATCCAGCAAATCATCTGTGCTTTTGGTCTGAGGCAATCTCTCACCTTTCACCTTCACCTAATAAATAGAAATTACATGCCTATTGTGCCGAAAGCAATAAAAACCAAATGTGAGACGATGTTCCCCTTCTAGTAGAGACATGTCTGTACAAGTTTCGTGCAGTCAAGAGAGCTTTCATTTTCATGGGCATCCACTACATAAAGTTGGGGCTCTGGCTGAAGTGTGTGTTGTACTGAATCATAAAGCAGAGGGATAGGAGTTTGGAATGTGAAAGGAAATTATTCAGATGTTGGGGAGTATTTGCTGAGCATTCGTCATGGCCTTATCTCACACGCTCTTAGGGACAGGAAGCTCACTGGTAAGAAGCGAAACCAGAGTACGTGGCGATGCAAACCAGACTGACTTCTGTGTGATCCTGCGTCGATTACTTTCTATAAAATAGAGCTAATAACAGCAGGTTTCATGGAAAGATGGACTGTGAGGTAAATTATTATTTTGTGTCTCTCATACATGGGAAAACTACAGCCAGTGGGGTTAGCATGTTGTGGCCACAGAGGTGATGCTGACAAGCAGGGCTGGATTTCGAAGACAGCTGTTTTCATCATATCAGAGAAAGTCCATGTTTTTAACCTCTGCCTCTCTCCCTTCGCTGTCATTCCTCTTTCATATGCATTCCTTAATCCAGCCTTCACACTGGCCTTCTCCACGGATGTTACCGTCCTTGACAATTCTGAATAAGAAAACTAAATAGCTCAAAGACATGAATTACTTGCCCAAAGTCACATACTCAGAAATGAACAGATCTGGGATCTGAAGAGAGGTTTTCAAATTCCATGTCCTGTGCTCTTTTCACAGACCCATCTTCTTCCCATCTCTTGACAATCTGTGAACTGGTCAGATCTTTGCCTGCTCTGCAGGGAAGAATGAGCTCGCTAACAATGATCATAGTCACTGCTAATTAAACTCTCACCGTGTTGGACACAGCGCCTCATTAATTAGGCAGGTGTCTGTGCCCTCCTGATGATTCTAATGTGTGCCAAAGTGTGATACTCACTAACCTCAGCCAATTCTGTAATCTGGGGAAAGTGGAGACTGTTGTATCCAACACGAGCTTCACCTGAAAATAGTGAACACTTCCATTAACGACAAGAGATTTAGCATCTTATTCTACTCGAATTTGATTACCCTCTGCTCAAGGATACTTACTGTCTTGTTTATACCCCGATGCTTTCTTCACCTTCTGGCACTTGTCACCTTCTAAGTCATCTGATTTTTTCGTTGTCTGTCCCTTTGATTACATCGGGCTCCGGTGATCAGCAGATGGGTCGATTTCTTTTTATTGTAGACTTTTCATTGCAAATCAGTGCAACTTAGTGGAATTAATCCACAGATTAGTATAAAGTAAGTATTGGGTCATTGGAAAAGCCATGACTTCTTTTTCTATGCAAAAATGGGTCATGACTTTTCCAACACCTCAATAATATGTGTTACATGAGAAACTGATTCAATAAACTTTACACAGAAAAGTCAGCAACAGAGTATTTACTCTGCTCAATATGCAGGTTGGAACCAGAAGATGGCATAGCAATTAGGTCACTGGAGTCCCAAATGGCTGACAATGGTTCAAGTCCCAGACCTGGTGGCTTGAAACTCATGCTGGACACATGTACATGTGTGCCCAAGATCCCAGGAGGAGAGGGGAAGAGAAGAGATTGTGGTGTAGCCATCCCCAGCAGGTGACTTCTCACTTTCCCTCTCACTGTCTCTTTCTCTCTTTCTTCGGCAAGCTCATAGATCCTAAGGTAGAAACCTTTCAAAAAAAAAAAAATAAAGATACATTCAGGTTGATTTCTCTGCAAACTTCTGTAGCACTGATAGATTTAGGCCAGTGAAGAATACCAACACATATTTTTGGAGTACTGCACACTTTATATGCCTGAAAAACGAAGTCATGGAGAATGTGGTGGAACAGGAACCACTGGACATTGGAAATAATTTCATGTGGTAGCAAATTTCAGGAATTAAAGAAAAATATTTTGGCTTTGAAATTCTGACTTCACCACATTCTGCCCGTAAGGCTCCAAGCACGTCATTTGTCACTTACCTCTCATGTTTATGTAATAGACATAAATTTAGCATAGTGCCCAGCATAATACGGTACGAACAGGAGTTCCTGTTCTCTTTAGTTCTGTTTCATTCAATCCACAAATATTTATTGACCATCTACTATGTGCCAAGCAGCTTCTTTAGATATTACAGTTAACAGGAACCAAAGCGCCTGCCTTTGTGGAAATTGAAATTTAACAGAGGAAGCAGGGACCAGCAGATGGAGTAATGGTTACATCACTGGACTCCCATAGAGTCCACCACGGTTTGAGTCCTGAATTTAACACCTTAAAACTCACACCACACATATGCGTGCATGCCCAAAATCCCAAGAAGAGAATGGAGGAGAAGGGATTGCAGCATGGCCATCCCCCAGGGGCGATTTCTTGCTTTCTTTCTTACTGTCTCTCTGTCTCTCTAAGGAGCACCCACTCCCTATAGTAAAATTCTCTCGCTAAAGAAAAAAATTGAAAAAGAAACAAACAACAGAATTATAAACCAGAATATAACTTTAGAGATCAAGTACTATGAAGAAAATAAAATGTGAGAGTGACTAGCACTTGCCAGAAAAAGGATACTTCTTTAGCTTGGGTGGCCAGGGTAATCATTAAGAAAATGCATTTAGCACAAACTTGCATCATAAGGAAAACAAACCATGGTTAAGGCACAACCAACCACATGACACTAGGCAAGTCACTGAAATTCTTGATAGGCTTGTTTGATTACTTATAAAATACAGAACGAGTAAATCTATGGAACTTCTTTCAGCTTTGAAATTCTGTTTTGGAAGTTTCTTCTTCCTTCTTAATATCATATACCATGAGTAATTAAATAAAAAGAAGAAAGAAAGAAAGTCTCTAAACCAAACTATATGATAAATGTTTCATTCTTTCATTCTTTTTTCTAGGCTTTTTCAAAATGTGCTTCTTTATCAAAGATAAATTAATAGGGCCTTAGTGAATGAAAATTAATTAAGAATTAATTAATTAAAAAGCTCAAATCATCACAATTCCCAGGGATTACATTATTGGAAGAAACAACAATGCATGGCAGGCTTTTAGGGATGCATTGTGTGGCTTCACAATTACTTCATGTGTGGCTTCAAGTCTGAAATTGTACATTTGCTAGTGAAGCCAACATGCAAAGCTGCCAAAAGTCAGCCCATCCAGCACTCTGTTAGCCAAGTCATGTGGATGGCTGTTAAAAACAACCCACGGTCTGAAACGTTTCCTTTCTTAAAATGGTGCAGTAGGTTCCACTTGGGTTAAAGACAGTACCAAAGTGAAGATAATAATGCAGAGAACTCACATCAGAGGAGTCTGTCTTTCAATGGTCAAAACATTCTCGGCTGTAATGATCCAGATAATTGTCTCACTACTCTGTTTTGTTCTTTGCACCATTGTGTAAACCTCGACTATGAATTCACAACTTAGAATGAGAATTTTGCCTGCATGGCAATATAAAATGTATAAGTCCATGTTTTCCATTTTCAAATACTGACTGTTTTGCTTACTTTTTAAACATGTGATCTCCCCAAATTTCAAAAGATATTTTTTAAAATTGTTTTGAAAATAAATTTCCAAGATTCAAGGACTGAAAATTAAGAGCAAAGAGGATGAGATTCGAAACTGGAGTTAACCAGCCTGCGACGGAGAATGCTATAGAATGATTCCATGATGCTCCTGACAGTATAAAACAATTTTAAGCAGAAAATGCTGGTGAGTTTTTGTCCAATGGGAAGATGACGGAGAAAGGGGGCTGCTTTTGAGCACTTACTTTCATGGAAAATAATATTCCTAGCATTTTACACATAGGAGCTCCTTGCCATGACTCTAGAGAGCTTTTTGCTCTGTGCGTAAGGCTCACTGAAGCTAAGTAACAAGGAAGTCTACCAGCCACAATACTTCATGGTGGAAATACAACTTAACCTAGCACTGCCTGACTCTATAACCCAACACCTTTCCTGCTTCCCACTCTACCTTAGAAAAATAAAGGGCTTGGGACCAACCACCAGATGGTATAATGGTTACATCGCTGGACTCCCATGTAGTCAACTACAGTTCGAGTCCCAGACCCAGAGGCTTAAAACTCATGCCAGGCATGTGTGCTTGTGTGCCCAAGATCCTAAGAATAGACTGGAGGAGAAGGGATTGTGGTGTGGCCATTCCCCAAGGGATTGATTTCTCATTTTCTGTCTCTCTGTCTCTCCGGCAAGCACATGTACAAAACTCTCTTTAAAAAAAAAAAAGTTTTAAAAAATGCAATACTTTATTTAACTTAAAAATGAATTTGCTCTGAGTTCCTAAGTGTTGGCATGGCTTACTTAGGGGAGAGGCTAGGAAACTGTCTTCTTTGGCGGTCTACTGAAACTGAACTGGTTAACATATATGTCTGGTGTGACTTCAGTGTGGTCCTGTCTCAGGGTGAAAAGGTAGAAAATGTTATTCTTTGAGTTCTTTTCTAAACTTTCCATTCAGAGGTCAAGTCTACATCATACAAGGAACAATGGGGGAACAGGCCAAGTCTAGCAGTTCCACTCCATCTCTTCTGCCCATGTTGGTTGTGTTGGCTGACGGGATGTTCAGCCTGTCTAACGGGCAGCTGTCACTTGGATCATAGCTGTGCTGGCCATTTCCCATACCCATGGAGGGGACCCGGCTCTCATCCAGTTTGTGCCCCCCAAAATGAACACCTTTCTAAAGAAATCTATTGCTAATTTCATGGCTATACTTCTGAGAGTTTTGGTGCTACAAATAGCGACAAAAACTGATATAAAACATTTCTGGATATTATGTGTTTCAGTCAAGATTAGGATTGTATTTGTCTGTGAGTATCAGAAAATCTTATTTCTTTAACTTGTAAGGAGTTCATAATGACCCCTAGCTGCAAGGGACTCTGGAGATTTGTGTATTCTGATTCACAGTCTTTCACATAGGAACAGGGAGAAAGCACATTGGAAAGGGTTTTGAGTAAGTTTACATATAATACTTCTCAAAATATTCTATAAATCCCCATTTCTAAAAACAAAAATTGAGAATTTGATGAATAGGACTATATTAGAAAGCATTTACTTGCTGCATCTGTTCTAATACTTAACACTTGCAAACATGAAAGATATTTTTTAAAAGGCAGTAAGAAACAGGTAGAGACGGAAGTCTACCTGGAGTAGATGGAATGAGAAGGACATGGATTTGGGTAACTGATGAATATACTCCAGCTGGATACCTAATTAGGTATAGCTCTATCTAGACCTCAATTTCTTTATATCTAAAATAAAGGCAGTAGTAGCTAGCCACAGCATTGCTTGAGAATTAAATAAAGTGTGCAGAATTTTTATATTTCATATAAAGAGACTGGCACATGGGGACCAGCAGTTGGTGTAATGGCTATGTCATTGGACTCCCATGTAGTCAACCATGGTTCAAGTCCTGGACCTGGTGGTCTAAACTCATGCCGGGCACATGTGTGCGTGTGCCCAAGATCCGGAGAGGAAAATGAGGAGAAGGGATTGCGGTGTGGTCATACCCCCTGGTGGGTGATTTCTCACTTTCTGTCTCTCTGTCTCTGTCTGTCTTTCTGGCGAGCACACGCGCCCTATAGCAAAAACCTCTCAAAAAAAA
>NW_006159608.1:1406914-1417854 GCF_000334495.1 Tupaia belangeri chinensis | reverse complement strand
TACCAAAAACCCCCAAAAAAAAAAAAAAAAAAAACCTGAAAGAGGCCAGCACATAATGGACAGTCAGGAAATGCAGTTCTCTTGTCCTTACTTTGCACCTTTCATTCAGCAAGTAGGTAAACCTTCCTGAAACCCGATTCGGACAGAGTTGACAGAGCATCATCTCTTTGATTGCAAGAAATTAGAACAAAGCCATTGAATCTATGTAGCCTTTTTCTCTCAGCATATGCCAAGATTCTTTCATTTGGGCCTTCATCACATTATCTTAGCAAATCAGACAAAAATGTCTAAGTGATCTTGTTTTCCAGACTACACTGTATGCTTCAAAGTGCCATCTGCTTGTGACTTGTTACAAAACGGAGTCAACAGAGCCATTTGGTGACATTTTAAAAAGTGATTTCAGTGTTTGTTACCAAGGGACATAATTCCTAGAGTTTGTGCAGTTTGTTCTGTGTGCTTAGGATGTGAAATGAAGCCTTCACAGAGACTCAGCTGTTTCAATGTATTATCCCCATTAACCCAGGAAGCAGGTTTTAAAGTGGGTCTCTTTCCACTTTAATGACCTTCCCATGTCACTCCAACCTTTCCTGTCAATGATGAATGTTTAAAGTTTATCACCTCCTAGTCATTACTGTAAAATAAGAGAAAGTGGGGTGGGGAAGCCCACAGATTTACATGATCAATCTTACCATTAGCCAAATCTCAATTCTGCAATATAGTAAGGTGGAAAAAAATCTCTAGAACACAATTTAAAGTCATAGGTTCTTGGTCACATGTGAATTTGGTGACTTTACCAACATACCTTTTAACCTTAGCTCTCTTTTCTTACCTTCAGAAAGGAATGAATATACCTGTCTTGCCCATCCCCTCGGGCTGATAAAATCACTGAGATAATGTACTAGTAGCCTCATTTCTTAAGACTCTTTGGGGGCTTCCCATCTACTGTAGTTCAGTTCGTACTACATTGTCACACACAGTGAATCCTAAACTGAACCATAAACTCTCACATGATTTGTTCACCTTATTTTTATATCCAAGTTTTCTATAAGAGACCATAACCTTCTTTCATTGTCTCTCTTCCATACTCTGAGTCTGGCCAGAGTTGATTCTTCCTGGCTTCCAGCTGATTCCATGTATTTGTACTAAACTCTGAACACCTACTTCTCTGTAGGTTGATCACCCTTCCATGGCCTAAATGCTATAAAATTCATCTCTTGCTTCCTGAAAATGCATGAGTACCTGACAAATTGGGATGATCAAAACAGACAAGCATCTCTACCCTCTTGGAGAAAATATTTCATTCCTCTGGACTCATGATCCTGGGCATACTGATAAGAACACACAAGCATCAACAATCCAATGTCATACTCTCTCCTCTTACTGAGAAATTTCCCCCAGTGTTTCTTGGTATCTACATTTGCTCATGAACTCCAAGGCAATGGTCACTACACAAGTCATGGCCCAGACCACAGGCCACTATTTAAGCCATCCACAAGAAGAGCGCAATCTCCCATCTTCCCCAGAGTTAATCATCTCCATGTAGCCACTGTGTTGGTAAATTCTGGACAGGGGTAGAGAGGAAGTTACCTCCCCATTCTGAATCACCTGCACCAGAGTAGTTGTGCTTCTAATCAGAGACTCAATTCTTTACTAGAAATGATCTCCCAAAAAGTTTCCAGAAAATATTATTTTTAGCATCTGATATTAACAACTTTCTCCATAAACCTCAAAGCCAGTCACTTGTCAGAGAACAGAAACCATTAAATTAATATCCTTCCATTGTCTTTAAGCAATACAGTAACCCCAAATCTGAGAGGATTTGTGTGTAATGTCTACCTAGTCCAAAGAAATCATCCTGAGGTCCAGCAGGTAAAGACTGCTTTGTTAGAACGATGGGAGGTTTATGGTGGCAAGATGATGAAGAGTCATGCCTCAATATGATGCCACAAACAATTTTATAGCCATGAGAGCAAAACAAGCTTGGGACTGTCAACAGGTAGTCTCCTCAGACCCTTACAAAGTTGTATAGTCAGTTAATTGTGTCCCCTCAGCTCAGCTGTCTTCATTCTGTAGCTCATTACTGGGGTTATACACATTCTCCAGAGACCAGCCTTGGCCGGTCTGCTCCCTGAAGGAGAGGGTAGAGGAAGCCAGATATGGGGTGGGGGCACAGTTTATATCTGGATGAAACCCCACACCTTGTATATTCTCCTCCCCATTTGGATACTTATGCTTAATCATCCCCTATGCCCTTTGCCCTTAGTGGTCAATCTGCAACCTCTAATTGGCCTTAACTATAATAGAACACCCTAGAAACAGAATCTGGGAAATCTATCTAAAGCTTCATGCTTTTGATTTGTTTAGTTCAGAAGTAGTCACCACTTTAAGCTTGAAGCAGTTCAAGCTATGCCCAATTGAAGGCACAGATTGGTGCCCAGGCACATCGGAACACTTTCAGAGAACAACCTCTCTAGTATCCTGGCTGCTTCACCTCCCACTGGCCCTACGAGCTGCCTTTAACGTGCCAGGTCTACTTCCCTCAGAGAGATGCATAAGTGTTTAGAGGTGAGGCATGGGAGCTCAGCCAAGGCTGTTTAAGGACTGAAGAGACTAAACCATTTGTGTAGGCTGAAAGCAATTAGCCAATGGTAAAAGTCGAAGATATCAAAGAATGAGACGTACTGGGCCAGGGAATCTTGGCGAGGCAAGAGTAGGTCCAAACCACCATTCAGGTGGTCGGATTGTTCTTGAACAAGCATGAGCACTGACTCCTGTATCCACTGAAACAGATAAGTGAAGATGGACAGGGATGTGAATAAATTAGGGAAAGTCGATGGCATAATGGTTATATCACTGGACTCCCACGTGGTCAACCAGGGTCAACCATGTGGTCCTGAACCCAGGGGCTTGAAACTCACACTGGGCGCATATGTGTGTATACTCAGGATCCCAAGAGGAGAATGGAGGAGAAGGAATTGTGGCATGGCCATTCCCCTGGAGAATGATTTCTCATTTTCTGTCTCACTGTCTCTTCAGTGAGCACACATACCCTATAGCAAAAATCTCTTTAGAAAAATGGGGGGTAGTAGGGAAATTGAGGGGGCCATGATGGCACTTTCTGTTTTTTTCTAGGAGGCTGTAACTGGGATCATTGCTTAAGAAATGAACAGTGAAAGCACCCAGCCCCACCCTTGTCGTGGAGCAAGAGATAGAAAAAAATTATAATCACTTCTTTCTCCTTGACAGATCGAAATGTTTTTGCAAATGTTTACCCACAAAAGACCTCATGTAAAAATAACTATTACACCATCCATATATTTTGCCTTGTACGTGAAACACATGAGCCTTCCTGAAACTTATATTTTAAATCTAGCGCTATAGTGACTGCTCTAAACTTATCTGTTTTTAAAATAACTTGGCCCAAGTACATTCTATTAGAAAAGCCTTATGACCACACATGTTCTCTTTCTGTGATCCACAATCCTAGAGAATGTTCTGGAACCTTACCAGCAAAGAGGTGTGTGCAGGAAGAAAACTCAACTCTGGAGCTTTTGTGTTCCATGTTGTAAAAATGGCTCCAGACATGACAAATGAGAGAAAGCTAATCCAAAACATGAACATTTTCATGTTTGGACTTTAAAAATTTTAATAAGCAAGATTTTTTCTGAGCCAAAGCAAGTTCTTGGCTTCCAAATATTTTAGATTTACATTTCCTTCCTTTGATTATTTGAAATCATAAGGGTTTGATTGGGGAGGTTTAATGCTCAGAATTCGGGGCAGCTGGCAGACAGACCACAGCGGGTGGTGCTCTCCTCACCCTACCATCTTTCCTCTAAGCCACGATGGGAAGGAGCAAGGCTGCAGATGGGTTGAGCCCAAATTTGAGCCAGTATTTCAGGGCTCCAAAGGGGTGAGTTCTCTTTAAGAACAAGGGTTAGGAGCTTGAGGTTTTGGGTTTTGGGGGTTTTTTGAACACTGATTCTCCTTCTCTATCCTGCAAACTCTTGCCAGTACTGATCCTTTTGATTGTCTTTTAGGAATTCGAGTTACCTGCAACACCAGGCCATAATAGGGAGCCAGGGTTAAATACTTACAAAGTGCCTGACAGCACTATAGGCACTTAGGACAGAACTGTGATCCAGACAGACACCCCCCGCCCCTCGCCCCAGGGTCTTAGAGCCCCGTGAGAGGCAGACAAATTGCAGAGACATCCATGTCCATGGGACCATGAAGAAGAGGGTGGTGCAAGGGGCAGAAAGGGGCAGCGCGCTCCACTAGACAGTGGGGTCAGAGGAAGCTGGGAGAATGGAATGTCCTTGTCTGAGCAAAGAAAAACGAGATGTGCAGGCATCTGGGAGAAGAGCATTCTTAGCTGAGTAGCAAGCAGGAAACAAAACAGGATAGATTGTCTTGGCTTGTCCCACAAATAGCGTGGATCACGTGAGGCCCGAAGGAGTGGAAGTGAGATCATCTCCAGCTTTGCAAGGACTTTGGGCTGTATTCTGAGGGAAGTGGGAAGCTATTATAGGGTTTTAAGCAGCAGAGTGATTGACAGGTTCTGTCTTCAATTCTGAAAGTTCATACTCACTGCTTCTTGGAAAATAGACTGTCAGAAGGCAAGGGCAGGTGGATTGTGTATCATTTCTGCCCTGGTTCCCAGTAGGCTGTCCAGGCAATTTCAGTAACAACCACAGTCTCACCTGGTGAAGAATTCATAGTCCAAAGTAAAACAGACGTACATAAAAATGTGAAAACTATCTATCTTACAGGTAATATTTTATATCTTATATTATGTTTGAGTACAGATAAATTATGTCATTGCATAGTAATAAAGTGAAATACACCTAACTAAGGATAGTTATTTTGATAGCATTTTATTTCAGCAGCCAGAAATCTCTCACGCCAGACTGCTATGTTCAAAACCAGACCTGGAAGTCAAAGCTGTCTACTGGCCTGCCCTTTCCTCGGGTTTGCCTTTCCTGACAATCAGTGAGATACACCCTAAAGACCAAGGAGACATCCCTGTTCCAGCCAGACTTACCAGCTCCTCAGGTACTGCTCTGGAGGTGGTGGCCAGAGCTCCACATGTACCATGACCTCAATTTGCCTGGCCTTGTCTCTCGTGCATGGGCTTTTAGGAGAACAGTTTGGAGAGGAATTAATGGAAATTAGCCAGTCGAAGACTGATATGTCAGAGGTCATGGACCTCAATCAGTGATTTTTTTAGTAGACATTTGTAGCCTTTGTATAATTATTTAATTCAAAAAATTCATATCTTTAATATGTTTAATATGTACCAGGCATTGTTCTAGATGCTTAGGACTCAGAAACAAAAATACATCCCCTCATAGGGCTTACATTTCATGGGGATCTTCTCATCTTGCCCTATCTTAGGCAATACAGAAATAAATAAGTAAAATATGGGACCAGCAGGTGGCATGGTACTTAAGGTGCTAGACACTCCCACATGGATGACCATGGTTCAAGTCCCAGACCTGGGGGTTTGCTTTCTCACTTCCTCTCTTTCTCTCTTTCTCCCTCTCTCTCTCTGAGTGTGTATGTGTATGTGTGTGTGTCTGGTCAAATAAAAATAAATGAATGAATAAATAAAATTAAATAAAAAATAATTATTTAAAAAACAAAATAAGTAAAATATATAGTATGTTGGATTTTGACACATACAATGGAGAAAATAAAGAAAGGAAGAAAATGAAGGATTGAGTTTGCGAGTTTAAGAGTGATCAGGAGTGGGTTCACTGGGAATGTGACATTTGAGTATAAATATGAAAGAAGTAAGAGAAGATGATGCTATAGATAGATAAAGCATAGGTGTAGATATTGGTATGGATGATATAGATAAATATAGATATAAACATAGATAGACACACCTGAAGGAAAACTTTTTGTGGCCAGGAAGAACAACATATGACAATGCCCTGTCCTGGGGCAGGAACATGCCTGGCTTGCTTAAAGAGCAACACAGAGTCATCAGAGCCAGATGACCAAAGGACCAAGAAGTAGAATATGAGGCAACACAATGGGAAATGCAGGCCACAGAAGGTCTCTGGCTCATTCTAAGTCTTTAGCTTTCATTCAAAGTACAGAAGCTATCGAAGGTCCAAACAGGATTCCTCTGATGGCTGGTGGCTTCTCCCAAACTCATAAGTAGGTAGGCTAGGTGGAGACTGTTGATCGTGACAGGTGATAATATTGAAAGGGACAAAGGTGGCATCAGTAGAGTTGGTGAAAAAATGGTGAGATGCTTGAGGTTATGTTTATTGAGAACAAAGGGATTTGTCAATGTGGAATTTCTGTGAAAAAAGAGATATCATTGTGAGATATTTTGCTTGAGCGCCAGAAAAAAATATATATATAAAATCTCTTCAAGAGAAGAAAACTAATGTACGACAAAATAATTGCTGAAGTGATGTCACTGAGTAAGTTAGAAAGGGAGGGAAAATGGAATCTAAAACACAAATAAAAGGTTGATCTTGAATTGAGACACTAACACTTCATTCTCAATAACAAGAGGAAAGCTGAGTGCACCAACATAATGCAGTATAAAAAGAGGTGTCAATATAGGAAAAGGTGGTAGAAGCTTGTTCTTTTCTTATTACTTCTATTTCTCAATAAAATGGGAAATAAGGTCATTGCTTGGGAGTGACAATGGGAGAGGATGAATTGGAAGTGCATAGATAAAAGAGACAGTATGAAATAGTTACAAAACTGGGGATTCCAATGAAAGAGGAAAACACAATATCATTGATGGGCAGCATTAATTAATGACCCTTTCGAGGCAAATGAGTTTTGAGATGGAAAGTAGGGAGCATGGTTGTGTTTTGTTTTGTTTTGTTTTGTTTTGTTTTATCAGTCCATCTAGCCAAAGGAGGTGTTAGCCAAATAAGATGGAATAAAGAAAAAGAGGGGCCAAGCCGTCAAGGATGTATTCCAGAGAGTAATTATAGAATCTAAACAGAATACAGAAGGTGAGGACAAATAGAATACAGATTAAAGGTAGCAGTGTATTAGTGAAGTCAACAGGCTGGTGAATTTGGGATAGTGAGTGGAGAGAGTGAATAGGAAAGATACAAAGCAGCAGGACAGTGAGAAGCGTGAACATGAGCTTATGAATACACTATGGTTATTGGTAATAATGCATCTATATTATGGTCAGGTGAGTAAGAGGCTGCAGTTGAATGGAAGACAGCAGTGATGGAAGAAAGAGATGAGACCAGGATATGTGACACGCCTAAGTAGATATTGGAGTCGCCAAGACCTATGACAATGACAGAGGGCCTGGAGCTGAAATTTCCAAGAAATTGGGGTGAGGAGAGTAGGTTTATAGATTACATCAGCCCAGGAGGACTGGTAGGTGGTATGGATGGAGGACAAGAGAGTCCGTGTTGGAGAATAAATGGTCTGGAAACAGCAAGGAGGAGTAAGGAGGCCACGTACTCTGCCTCCAGGCTTACAGTGAGGAACAAGGAGTAGAAGACAGCCTTCACCTAAGCAGGCTGCAGAGGAAGAGGTGGACTGAGGGGAGAGCCTGGCTTCAGAGGAAGAGTGAAGGACCTTGAGAGGCACTGGAGAAGGGCTTTCAAAGTCGGGAGGTGGAGGTGGAGGGAGACGTCAGAAAAGTAGCCATAGGGAATGAGAGTTCACGTGATGAGCAGTGACCTGAGAAGTCTTAAAGAATGTGAACTGGAATAAAGGACGTGCTGAGATTCCCCCGATGGGCAGGCTGGTGAGACTCTAAGTGGGAAGGAGTGAGGTTGGATCTCTAAGAACATGACAGATCCATGAAGGGTGGAGGTGAGGGGAATGAGGAGCCTTATGTGGAGCACCCAGAAATCTCTAGGTGGCCTTCTCATTCCTCTAAAGATTTTCAGGAACTATCTTGACAAGCACAATAGTTCTGGGTTATAAAATATAGGGAGGTTAGGAAAGAGGAAATGAGGCTGAGGTAGTCAGCAAGGGCAGTTTATGAAGATCTGTGCACCAGATGAGAGATTTTGTGCTTCATCCAACAGTCTAGGGTATTCGTTTCTGTGAAATGATAGGTTTATTAGAACTATGGAGATTACGGACTCCTTCCCACTCCCACAAACTCCTAAAATTTCAAGGAGGCTAGAATTGATCAGTTGTATATAACACTGTTTAACCAGAGAAACAGAATCAGTAATGATACACATGAAGAAATACATTGGGCCAGCCCTGGAACCTAGTGGTTAAGGGAGCTGGATCCTGCATGGTCAACTAAGGTTCAAATCCCAGTCCCTGCAGCTTGAGGAACATGCCAGGCATGTGAGTGTCGGCACCCAAAATCCATACAGAATGGAGGAACGATAGAAAAAGGATTGCAACATGACCATGCCACACTGGTGGGTGTTTTCTCCCTCTCTGTATCTCTGTCTCTTTCTGGTGAGCACATGCCCCACTGGTATTTAAGAAAGAGAGAGATGTATTGTCAGGATCTGGACTATACAAATGTAGGAGCTGGCTAGAAGTCCACAATCTGTAGGGAAGGACTCCTGGAAAGGCAGGTTAGGTCTCCATGGCAGCAGGTGACACTGCAACCCACAGTGAGTCACAACTCTGCTCTCATGTCCTCTCAAGTGATTGACCTGAGCTACCCAGATTAGCTAGAAAAACTCTACTAAAAGTTTATGGAATTTAATCATATCTGTAAAATACCTGCACAGCAAAACTTAGATGAGTGTTTGATGAATAGCTGGGGACTGAAGCCTAGCCAAGTTAATCCATAAAACTGACCATGGCATCAGTGTATTCCCTAAAATCTACAGATCTATGGTTGAGAGCTCTTTTTGTGAGCAGGAAGAGAAGTGAGATGTTCCACTTTGCATTTCAGTAAGGTCAGATTCTCATGCTTACATGGTAAGAATTTTTAGTAAAGAATTTGAACAAACAGTACTAAAAATAAAATAGTTCTTTTTTTCAGTGCAAATCCATGTGAGTTATAGTTGGTCTCTGAAAAATAAGGCAAGTTAGGAAGAACCCCAGAGAAAATTATTCCAAACATCCCTGAATATTCAATAAAGAGATTATTTGTCTAATGTTCAAGGATTTTTAAGTAACAGATCAAATTCACAGTAGCTATTGGATCTTCCATTGAATTCATGATTGCTGAATTTACCAGCATTTATGGACACCTGATCAGTGTCCAACTCTCTTGTGAAAATGGGAAAAAATAGCCATGATTTCTGCCACCATGGTCCCAAGAGCCATTCTATTTGGGGATTACGTTGGTTAGCGTTTTTGCAGCTGAAAGTAACAGAACACCCGCCTCAAAGCAAGAGAGGTGTGGAGGTAGGGTAGGACATTTTTTCATGCATGGAACTAAAGTCTGGGGTAGCCCTCCAACTTCAGGTTCTCCTGAATGCAGGTGAATACCACCTGAGCACTGAATTTCCACATCTCATAATTCTGCTTTTGTTTGAAATGGCTTCAGTGTTGGTCAGGTCCTTCCTTGTAATGAGAAATGTCATCAGAAAGGTCTACACCCCTGTAGCTCAGCAATCCCAGTGGAAAGACTGCTGAAACTCCAAGGGCTGAGTAGATTCCCAGGGCTGAGTTTCAGTAGACTAGTTAAGCCACTTGCCCTTCTAGGAATTAATCATTGTGACCAGAGCAATGAACACCCTAGAGATGCAGGGATCTGGGTGGGGAGACCTGAACTACAGGCTTAGAGAGAAGGAAAAGAAAAGGGCCCTAGAGGAAAACCAAGGGCCACTTCCAGAAGAGAGAATAGGGTATTGGGTAAACAGCGAAAGCCAGCACTCTCTTCCACGGTATCACAACTCAAGGTTCAGACCAACGCAAGTCAGACTAGAGCTGAGATTCCTTCAGGTGCTCCACTGGAACTACGAGGCGCGATTTCCTCATCTGTTCAGGAGAAGTAATAACACTGAGTCTTATGGCTATAGTATGTATTATTAAAAATCAAATGATGGGACCAGCAGTTAGCGTAATGGCTATGTCGCTGAACTCCCATGTAGCCGACTGCAGTTCGAGTCCTGGACCCGGTGGCTTAAACTCACACCGGGCACGGGCGCATGCATACCCAAGATCCTAAGAGGAGAATGGAGGAGAAGGGATTGTGGTATGGCCATCTCCCCTGGGGGGTGATTTCTCACTTTCTGTCTCTCTGTCTCTCTCTGTCTTACTGGTGAGCGCACGCACCTATAGCAAAAACCTCTCAAAAAAGAAAAAAAAATCAGATGAGATTACACAGCCAGTTATACCTTATAAATAATAAACACTAAGTAAAAATGAGGTATGATGAAAACTTATGTGTGAGATGAGACTTGAGTTTGTACTAAAAAGAGAAAGCAGACAGAATCGGAAGGGCAAAGAGAAGCCCCATTTTGTGGGCAGTCGACAGGGCAGGCGGAGAGGGGTTGTTCTCTTGTTAACACCGCCAGTGGGGTGATCCTTTGTACTCGGTTCCTATATGCAGGAATAAATTAAAACAACAGTGGGAAATGTAGATTTGTTTCTTCCCAGCTGTGTGATTTGGGGTAAGTTATTTAACCTCTTACTGTCTCAGCTTCCTTGTGTTTAAAGTGGACTAATCTTAGTACTTACCTACTAGAATTATTGTGAGGATTAAATGAGTTAATATAGGTAAATTGTTAGGTGTGTATTAAGTGTTCTGCAAATATTAGCTATTATTATTGGTCCTCAAAACCACCTGGAGAAGCAGGCATTTTACCTACTCAGTTTCTGGATTTAAAAAACTGATGCCTAAATAAATTAAGTAGGCAAGGTGAGATTTGGACCCCGGTCTAACTAATTTCAAAACCTGTTTTTTCCATTGCCATTGCAACACGGGCCTCATAAATACAGGCAGGCAGGAACAAGGGAATGGGGAAGTGAGAGAGGAGAAAAAAGCATTTAGGTCCTTAGCCCGGATTTACTTT
>NW_006159608.1:1401628-1406900 GCF_000334495.1 Tupaia belangeri chinensis | reverse complement strand
GCTCCTTTAGCCTTTGACTGAGGGATACTAATTTGAATGGATTTATTAAGGAACAGTTTAGGGGCCGGCAGGTGGTGGATAGGTTAAGGTGCTGGACTCTCACATGGCTGAACATGGTTCAAGTCCCAGACTTGGAAGCTTGCTTTTCTCACTTTTCCTCTCTCTCTCTGGCTCTCTCTTTGGTGAGCACATGTGCCCATAGAAAATTATAAAATAATAATAATAATAATAATAATAATTGAAGGAAAAAAATGAACATTTTAGCCAAATAATAATAATAATTGAAGGAAAAAAATGAACATTTTAGCCAGGGCAAAAAGTACTGAAAATATTAGGACTGTTCCATAGACATTAAGCTGACTTAAAATACTCTTCTGTCAGAATCTTTGTGGGACAGCACAGCGGTTACGTCACTGACTCCCACATGGCCCATATGTCCAGCTGTGAGTCAAGTCCTGTATGGCTTGAAAATCACACCGGGCACACGTGCATGCGTGCCCAAGATTCCAGGAGGAGAATGGAGGAGGAGGGATTGCAACATGGCCATCTGCCCTGTAGGGTGATTTCTCACTTTCCTTCTCACTGTCTCTGTCTCTCTCTCTCCTCAATAAGTACACGTGCCCTAAGGTAAAAAATTCTCTTAAAAATTAAGTTTAAAAGAATCAAGAATCCCTATACCCTCTATTCTTCCAGACATTATGAAACTAGACTCCCATTTCTTGCCAGGCAGTGGTGATTCCACTTCACTGGCTCATGGTCCCCATCTGCGTGCATCCATAATGCCATCTGCTCTTCGTCACAGCCCAGGAGTTGGCACAGCCATCCCCTAAACCCAATGCCCCTTTGACCCCACCGCAAGCTCAGGAAAGCAGCTTCCACCCTCGCCTGCTAGTCCTGCCTTACAAATCCGTCAAGCTCCGAGGCCGGCCCTGGCACTCGGGCACTGGCAGGGAGAGAAGACTGTGAGGAGGGAGGCGTCTGGGCCAGGCATTCTTTGTGAGTCTCTTTCATCTCTCAGTGGACCAATTTCTTTTCTCCATCTCCTGGCGATAAACACCAATAATTCTGACATAAAAAGAAGCAATGGGGGATTTTCAAGAGAATTTGAGTGAAATGGAAGTGTAGAAATGGGAGTAACCAGGAAAACAGGTGAACCCCAAGGCCTGAGTGTGCTATCCTCCCAGAAGGATTTAACCACAGCAGTTGTAGTAAATGCCTGGAACTGAGCCCTGCCATGAGCTGGTCTGGGAGACACAATCCCCATAACTGAAAGGAACATGCATCCAACACTCCTCTCCTGAAGGCTGCTAGACAGAACTTTCCCATCATGGCAAGAGCCCACAGGCCATGGGTCTTAGAGCTTAGAGAGAGTGGGGCATACCCTCCAGGGAAGCTAAAACACACTTAGGCTCCAGATTCCCAGTCCTGGCCTGTCTTGGAGCCACCTGGATGTTAAAATGTAGACTTCTGAGCCCCACATCCAAAGATCTTGATTCTGAATGTGTGGGATAGGACCCAGGTATCTTGGGTTTTAACAGACTCTCCCAAAAGTTCTGAACCAATGGGTTCAAGAACCTGCTGTCCAGATAACTTTCTTGCTGCGTGACCTGAGACCAGGGAGTTCACCTCTCTAAGCCTGTTTCCTCAGCATTAAAATGTGGCAAACCCACCTATTCTACAGGGGAGTCATGCCCACTAGACAATGAGAACGCATTAGCACCAAGACTGGGTTATTACTCACGAACCCATGTTTGTTGAGGCATAGTGTGTTAACGGGCTCTTTCTCGACACAGGGCTCAGGAGTGAACACAATAGAAACTCTGCACCACACAGACCTGTCTTCTAGTGAGAGAGACAGACCACAATCAGGAACCACTCTCTGCATCAGATAATGACTGTCCTGAGGGAGAAGGAAGATGGGACTCAGCCACAACAGCACATGTGCTGAGATGCTGTGCTTCACAGACTGGGGTCACATGGAGGCCCAGGTTTGATGCCTGGTCCGACAGAAGCCCCAATGTGGTAGCATGTAATTTCAGCAACTCAGAGAAGCGGAGGCAAGAGGGTCATGAGCTCAAGGCTGACCTGAGCAATGTAGTAAGACCCTGACTGAAAAGGAACCAGGTTTGGTGCTGCATGCCTGTAGTCCCAGCCAAGAAGCTAAGGCAGGAGATCACACACAGCACAGTGAGATCCTGTCGAAGAAAGAAAGAAAAAGAAAGAAAGAAAGAAAGAAAGAAAGAAAGAAAGAAAGAAAGAAAGAAAGAAAGAAAGAAAGAAGGGAAGGAAGGAAGGAAGGAAGGAAGGAAGGAAGGAAGGAAGGAAGGAAGGGAGGGAGGAAGGAAGGAAAGAAGAAGGAAGAAAGAAAGCAAGCAAGCAGGACAACGGTCTAGGCAAGGCCAAGGCAGGATTCTCTCTCACCTAAGAGTAAGAAAGGGCTCCCTGGTAAGTGACGTTTTAGCAGGGCCCAGGAGATAAGAAGCAAGCCCGTAAAGATCTAGACTATAAGCATTCCAGGCAGAGGGCAAGTCCGGACAAAGGCCCTGGGGTGGAGTGAATTTGGACTGTGTGAGAAAGCAAATATGGTGGAGTAGCTGGGGCGAAGGGCCCACCATCTAATGACAGAGACAAAGGCCGAGAGAAACCCAAGGGCAGTTCTTCAGGGCCTTTCCAGTCACTGACGCTGCAGCATGGGCTCTCCGTAAACAGTAACTGAATCGACACAAGATTAAAAACAGCCTAAATGTGCCGCAGGAGAAGAAATGCCGGAATGCGTTACAGTCCACTCACACCGCAGAACCGCGAGCAGAGGTGAGCGTCGGCTGTACGTCAGTGGGCAAGCGTCCTGCGCATCGGACAGGCCGTTGATGTTTTCCCTGCGGCCAAATGAAGACAGGGATGAAGACGTGTCAGACTGCTCTCCTTGCCTTGAGTGCCTAGCAGAATCTCAAGACAATGTGAGGAACACTAACAACTTCCCAGCTTTTCTTGCCAATGTTCGGAAAGTTTTTACTGCTGTGGTTTACAATTAGTGGGTGAATAGAATGTAAAAATGGTTTAATTTTCTTTCCTTTGGTTTCTCTTTCTAAAAGAATTCTCATTTTCTATTGTCTGCCTATACTTTTGTGTTTTTGTCTTTTTGTGTTTTTATGGGTTTTTTTTTTCCTATGTGGTGTTTTTCTTTAAATTATTTTAAAACAAATCTTAGAAAAAATTTAAAATAATTTTTCAAAACATAGATACATTTGGATGCCATTTTAAAAGTAAATTTTTTTCATGCTAGAACAAATCTTAGAAAAAATTTAAAATAATTTTTCAAAACATAGATACATTTGGATGCCATTTTAAAAGTAAATTTTTTCAGTATACGTAAATGTTTGAGCACAGTAAAAAGATAAGGTTACATAAGACTCTTTATATTGAAAATCTTAGAAAAATTAGGTTCAGAGAAAGAGATTTGTCCATAGGCACTGTCACACTTTATATACTTCTATGTCATTTTAATTTATATGACAAATATATTTCTTCTATAATTTCAAAAAAGTACAAATATGTGTTGGCTCCAAGTTGAACCAGACTCTACTCTTCACCTCTTGAAGATCATGAGAGAGTGCATAAGGAGTCTCAGGGCCTTACCATAGGCCTGGCTCTGGCAATTCCTTACCTAAAGCATCTCAAAGTGCCTCAGGTAAGAAATCTGCTCATGGGGATTCTAACTACTAGTAACAAACTGCATACCTTACCTGTTCACCAAAAGGATTCGAGTAGGACTGTCTCAAAATGTATACAAGGATTTTCACTTATGGAAGTGACTGAGTGATGGGCTAGAAGGCTAGTCCATTCCAAAAAGGCTGTATTTTATTATTATTGCTTACAGTTTTTGAATAAGGAAGCACGCCATGCCACACAGGGCCACAAGGGGAAGCACCTTGTTCGATCAGCAGACTAAGGAGAAGAGGGGAGAGCCTGGGCCAGAGCCTTTATAATGTTTTGGAAAGAAACACAGGCAAGAACAGATTAGAAAACTTGGGACTTACTTTGAATAATTTCTATGGGCTTTGGGACATAGGAACTGTTCCTGACTACCTAATATTTAAATACTCTAAGAAGAGGTAGGGCAGGGGAAATAGTGACTTGGTGTGTGAGAGTTCACTAAGCAGTGTTTGGGAGCGTAGACTCTGGGTGGTCTGGTTGGCACAGGAAAGGCATGCTCCTTTGATTTCTCTAAGTATTGGCTAAACCTTGGAAGGGCAACCTCTCCCCAGTCAGATGAGAAAATCAACAATGCAGAAGATAAGAAAATATAGTTTATACAATTGGCCTTGTGGTTGATGGATGCCACGTAGACAAATATTGACTCTAAGAAAACACAGCTATGACAATATCCTAGTTAAAATGACCCAGTGTGATATGCTATGGTACAAAGAAGTGGGTGAGTAGGAAAATAGAAGAGGCAGGGCCAAGGCCAGGGGACTAAGAGCAGGACCAGTCATTCAAATGACAGAGAAAAAAAAAAAAAAAAAAAAAAAACAGCAGAAAATCCTAAGACCTACTATTTGCTGAGCAAATTCAGGGCACTCTAAATATATTATCTCTAAAAACCCTTTTTTTAGTTAATTAATTTATTTACTTATATACATTCAGTCACATTGTTTAGCTTACAACGTAAACATTTCAGTATGTGAACATTTCTCCCCAGTCCAGTTGATCAAAATATCTTCAACAGGTAACACCACTTCTCCCCATCCCATCAATGTTCTGCCTCCGTATCCCCCCTCTAGGCCCCACTCCTCCACACATATCACATCTGGCATTCACACCATCTCTTGTGTCTGTGTATCTTTTAGTCAATCAGTTTCAGTCATAGGGTGCAGACACTCGGGTATATATTAAGTGGGGACATACAATGTCTCTCCTTCATAGCCTGGTTTGCTTCACTCAGCAGTAAATCTTCCATATTCTTCCACTTTCTGTCAAAAGCCAGGGTTTTGTTGGTTTTTATGGCTGAATAGTATTCCATACAGTACATGTGCCACAGTTTTTCAATCCACTCATCTGTACGGGGGTATTTGGATTGGTTCCATGTCTTAGCAATCATGAATAGTGCTGCAATAAACATCGATGTGCAAGCACTTTTCCAATGAAGAATTCTTCTGTAGTTTGGGTAGATACCAAGGAGTGGGATTGCTGGGTCACATGGTAGATTTTTGAGGAATCTCCAAATTGTTCTCCACAGTGGCTGGACCAATTTACATTCCCACCAGCAGTGTAA
>NW_006159608.1:1393456-1398506 GCF_000334495.1 Tupaia belangeri chinensis | reverse complement strand
AAGACATAAAGAAGGCTAATGGATCACCTAACATCATGCCTCAGAGAATTGGAAAAGCAACAGCAAAAAAAAATCCAAAAACTCCAGGAGAAAAGAAATAATAAAGATCTAAAAACCCTTTAAAACATGTACAACTGTAACCAATTACTGATGCAAAAAATGAGTCTTGAAAGAGATGTCTCTTGCCCAAGGTCATTTAGTCAGTAAATGATAGAAATAGGATTTAAAACTCTGTTTCTTTGACTTACACTATACTGCTTCGTATTTCAGGCCTGATTCCTCAGGAATTTAGACTTGAACCTGGTGAGATGCTGATATGTAAGAAAACTGGTTCTGGGAAGTGGCTCTAAGTAGTGATGGTTCCTGGTCAGGGCTCAGCCTCATGACAATTCCAACTGAAGCCACCAAACAAGATGGCCTCAGTCACCTGATCTGCATCCAGGTCCACTGGTCCAGATTCCCACCGAGGTGGCCTGAGCCAGCCTTGAAAGTGAATGAGTGGAAGCTGTGCTTCCAAAAGGGAGGATTATAGGCAGATAGCAACTAGGCAAGCACCTAGGAAGGGGAGGGGAGGTCCCCTTGAAGTCTGGTAAAGGGACACAATTTTGCAGGACCAGCAGTTAGCGTAAGGGCTATGTTGCTGGATTCCCACGTAGTCGACCGCAGTTCCCGTCCCGGACCCGGTGGCTTAAACTCACGGCGGACGTGTGTGCGTGCGTGCCCAAGATCCCGAGAGGAGAATGGAGGAAAAGGGATTGCGGTGCGACCATCCCCCCCGGGGGGTGATTTCTCGCGTTCTGTCTCTCTGTCTCTCTCTGTCTGTCTGGTGAGCGCACACGCCCTATAGGGAAAAAAAGGGGGGGGCACAATTTCGCACATTTGTTCCGAGCTTTCAGTTAGTCATCATGTGGGTGGGAGATCATGCAGCTCTCATATGTTCAGCCAACAGTTACTATTTCCTGGGCATCCCCCATGCACACAATGCAGAGTATCATAGTTAGGTTTCTCCAAAAGGACACTCTAGGACAGAGACGTGGGGCCAGGACATTTACACACATAAAGCAGGGGGGAGGGAAAGTTAAAGGGTTAAAAAAAAAATGGGTGAGTCATTGAGTGGATAAACATGGTGGGCAACTGAAGCCTGGTCCTCTGGGACCTGAGGTGCTGTGCAGAGCACATCCTGAAGCAGTCCCATCAGGGTGCAGAGGCTGTGTCTCTCATTGATGGAGGATTGCTCCTGGGGTTCCCTGCCTACCAGCACTTCCTGGCAGCCCACACTCTGGGTGACTGGGAGCTCACTAGTCCAATTCAGCACTAACCCCAACATCCCTTTCTCTGAGAGGCTCTTGACCATCCATCCTGTAGCAGCAGTCTGCTTCCAGCATGTATAGATATCTAGTGGAGCCACCAAGAGTGCATAAGCCCAGGTGCTCAGAGACACACTAGGCTTGAAGACAGTACGTTATGGCCTTCACTTCAAGGAGCAGAGGTTGGAAAAGCAAGATCCTAATATCAGCTAGGCTGTGAATACTCCAGATTCCTAAGGCTTCACTTAGAAGCCTGCTTTCTGAAAAATAAAAACAATCAACACTATGGAATGAGCTTCACTTGTAATACTAAATCATTCATAGAGCACCTAATAACGCACCTACCAAGCCCCACCTACAACCAGGGAGTTCCACTGACAAATCACATGAAAATCTCTCCCTGGTGATGACACACTCTACTTCTAAGAATTCCCAAATCATCCAAACCATTTTTGGAGTTGCAAGAGGTTTCAGTAGAATAGTCTCACCACCTTTCCTCCCACACCCATAGAACCCATCTTAAACTGGACAAACAGATGTGCTCCCACAGTTCTGGCCTTTCTTGCTTCCTTTCTCACTTCTGGACACTACCACTAATCTATTAATAGTTCTTCATTCATTTATTCATTTACTCAGCCAACAATTTCTTCAGTGCTGGTCATGGGCCAGATGCTATATTTGGTTCCAAAAATGTAATCATGATTGAGATATGACCCTAGATAAAAATAGATTTATAGGCCATAGAGATTATAGCAATTTTCTTCTTTCAGGTCCAATTGGAAATTTTATTTGAGAGGTTTTTGCTATAGGGCACCAGAAAGATAGAGAGAGACAGAGACAGAAAGCAAGAAATCACCCCCCGGGGGGGATGGCCATGCCGCAATCCCTTCTCCTCCATTCTCGCCTGGTGTGAGTTTAAGTACCGGGTCTGGGACTCAAACCACAATTGACTACATGGGAATCCAGCAACATAGCCATTACACCAACTGTTGGTCCCCCAGTTGGGAATTCTAAAAGCACCTGGGATTCTCAAGAATTACAATGAATCTCAGCTAGAATCCACTTACCAAATACTAAAGCCAAAGTGAATCATTTTAAACTCATGCTTAACATCTATCACTGTCCCCTCTTTAGCGACCAAGCATCTTGGCCGAATTCCTGCCTGCTCTTCAAGCCTAGCCCTCCAACAGTGACCCTCACGTTTTCCCACAGCGAATTATTTGTAGTTACCTGGCACACCTCCCCTGCGACCATCTGAGGCTGGGAAAGGGTTCCTGCCTACTCCTAACACAAAGCTCAGCTCAGGCGTTCCTTTCTCCAAAGAGCCTTTCAGGACCATCCTCCTTGAGACAACAGTCTGCTCTAGCAGCTCTAATGTCTGTGGAGGCTCCCCAGATGGGTTTTGAGCGTGGGCACTTGAGTCACACTGCCCACAGCATGCATGCCTTAGCTCTGCTGCCCTGTGACTGAGCCACTGCCTTCACGTCTCTAAGTGGTGTCTCCCCTCTGTTGTAATCTCAGAATTACATGTAAGACACTTTATTTTAACTGTTAGCTTAATTTGACTATCACTTCCTTATCCAAGTCTTGCATAACTGTAAATTCAAGTGTTCCACAGAGTGCCCAATATATGGGTATTAACTACATGAATGAATGAACTGAGCTGTTGCTTGCAAAATTCCCACGATGCTTCCACATAGTGCATATTGAATGTCCACCTGGGATCGGGCCTGCCCCACAACCATCCCTGTATGTTAGCTCATGTGCTTTTCCCATGAGTGGTGGGATCAGAAAGGTCACTGCTATTATCACGTTTTTACAGGTGAGAAAGTAAGCTCAGAAATTTACACAGCTTTTCTGAAGTCAGGCCCTTAGTGAATGATGGGGCAGGGTCTTAAGCCCAGCTTGCCTGGTTCTGGGGGGACAAAAAAGTTACTATGGGTCTGATACTCAGGCTGGATTTTAGAGAAATCAGATGAGAACTAAGTTATCTTTTATTATCATTAGGCCCAACAGTAATACAGAAACATAAGATTTTATTCTTCAAAAATGTCTTGGATTGGATACATATTTTTTTAATTATAAGGAAAACAAATAACTTGACTGAAAAGAAGAGAAAACATATGCATGATTGTAAATGGAAGGGGAAAACCCTGAGGCAGTATCTCCCATAGCTCTTAGAGGGATATGAATGATCAGTGTAATCTATCATAAATCAGCCAAATTTGTTCAAGGATAGTAAATAATGTCAACAGCATTAAATTTGGTCCACAAGAAGATATATTTGGGTGAAAGGAAACACAGAGGAACAGAAAAGGATTAGGTTCCATTATTTTGGTTTTTGTGAACACAAGAAATCGAAAACTGGTGATTCTACATGTCCCCTCCATCATTAGGAAACCACTGAAGTTGGTCAGTGCCTGCCTAGGAGGTGAGCGGTCTGCTCTGTCCACATCTTCCAGCCAGCCTCATGACCTCCTCAGATTCCCCACTTCCTAATGATGGCTACATTGCCTGCTACAGTCAAAGAACCCTGCTTATGCAGCCGTAAACCACAAATCCCAAGCCCCAGTGGCTTCACACAACTAAGGCTTATGTTTTGCGTGTGCTACATGATCACCATGGAGCGACCCCCTAAGGTTCCCGCTAACCATGGCACAGAGATCTGGCCCACTTTGCCGTCTTCTAGAGTCGGGCCTGAGGCCATCACAGCGTGAGGCTGCTGAGTGCACTGTCAGGGGAGAGGACGTGTGTGTGACCACGTCGCTTCCACCAGCATCTCACGCCGGGCACTTCCTCTCGCCAGGCCTGGCTTTGCAGGTGAGGAAGCGTGATCCTTCTGGATGGTCTCAGGAGAGGATAAAATGAAAACAACGACAGGCACACATCGGTGCCATATACCACACATAGAGCTCACACTGATCCATGGAAACTCATTTCTGGGCCTAGCCGCAGTGGCGTGTGCTGCGGACATGCTGTCTTCCTCAGCTGGGGCCGTATGGAGCCTTGGTTCAATTCCCAGTTCAGCCTAAATGCTGGGCACAGTGACACATGCCTGTAATCCTAGCAACGAGAGAGGCAGAGGGAGGATGGTTTCGACAGCAAGACCCTGTCTAAAAATGTCTGCTTCCATATTGCAGACAAGCCAGAAGAAAGGGTGTGGAGAAGTGAGAAGAGACTAGTAGAACTAAGACATCTTTTGTTGTTTAGGAATGCGGATTGAGCATCCCTAATTTGAATGTACAAAATCTGAAATGCTTATTCTAATCGAAAATTCCAGACCTGATCTCATGGGACAAGTTGCAGGCCAAACACTGCAGTACGAAAATATCATACGGTCCAGACATGGTGGTGCCAAAGGAGCATGTCACTGCGTGATGCTGGGGCCACACAGGAGGCCGCGCGTCAGTTCCCGGCCCAGCATAAACAGGGTAGGCGCAGTGCATGTGCCTGTAATTCTACTAACCCGGAGGTGGGGCAGGAGTATCATTGTGTGGTATGACCCTGTCAAAAATACTTCTTTTTCTCTCTCCCCTCATTTAAAAAATAAAAAAGTGTAAAATCACCACAAGGCTGTGTATATAACATGTATATAAAATGAAAATGAATTTTGTGTTTAGACTTGGGTCCCATCTCCAAAATATCTCATTACGTGTATGCAGAATTCCAAAATCTACAACACTTCTGGTCCCAAGCGTGTTGGATAAAAGATATTCAACCTGTAGTCTCTGCTTGGAAGAGCC
>NW_006159608.1:1383109-1393414 GCF_000334495.1 Tupaia belangeri chinensis | reverse complement strand
CTGGTGGATGGCAAGGTGGATCCACAACTGGACTCCCACATGGCCAACCATGGTTCAAGTTCCAGATTGGGTGGCTTGAAAATCATACCAGGCACATGTGCATGTGTGCCCAAGATCCCAGGAGGAGAATGGAGAAGGGACTGTGGCATGGCCATCTCCCCTGGGGAGTGATTTCTTACTTTTTCTCTCACTGTCTCTGACACTGTCTCTCTCTTCAGTGAGTGCACACACCCTAAGGCAAAAACTGCTCAAATAAAAGGCATGGGTGAAGCAATCCTGAAGTCACAACACGGTCTAGATCTCTACCAGTTTCCTATGAGCCACTGACCTCGTGAACCCAAAGCTTGAGGGAGACATTTCACTAAAGCGGATTCATTAGGAGTGAGGACTCACCTGATTTAGAGCCCAGCTGCCCTTGCCTCCCAGCCCCTCCCTGCACCATTGTTGAATCATGTCAGATGCACCTTTGAGTAACACCAAGACAGAAGCCAGACGAGGGGCCTACCATGGATAATGCAAACGTGGAAAAAAGAAAAAAAAAATACAGGAGTCAAGTAAACTATATACATGATAAATGATCTACCAGCAGAGAATACAGAGATTAGTTCTCCTAACTTAAATAAATTGACAACATACTTTCTCAGAAAAGAAAGTTCAAAGAAGACATAGAAATAAATGATCAAACAAGAAGATGAAGAGCCGCTGAAAAGTGAACTGACTCAAGAAATCAATGGGAGATAAAAATAAAACAATTATAGGGATGAAAGTCAACTTAGAAGCAACAGAAAACAGATAAATACTACTGAAAGCACAGAACAAGCTTAAGAAACCACAGCAAGTGAATAGAGAGGAACAGTGAAATAAAATTACTGCAGACAGGAAATACAAGCTGAAGAAAAAAGGAGGCTGACATACACAAATTGGTATTTGGAACAGATAATAAGGAACAGGACAAAACAAAGTTAATTTAAAAAAAAAAAAGTTACTTGAAGAAAGCTAGGTATCTCTGACTTTAATGGACATACTGTGTCCCTGAAAAGACTAGTAAAATGGTTAACATCGAGAATGTACTGTGAAGACACTGAAAGTCAAAGGAAAATGTTCTGTATGCATCGTTGAGAGAACACAGATGACCAGGCCGGGGTGGCAGTTTCCCTCAGTCTCCACTACAACACTCATCCCCTGAGAACAGAGCAGCACCTACTAAGTTCTAAGGAGGAAAGGATGACTCGAGGGTTTGCTACTCAGCCAAGTCGTGCTGCGACTACAAAAGAAGCAGAACAAGAAGCATTCCCTAACACGCAAGAATGCGAGGACAATATTAACAAAGCCCTGCTTGAAAAATATTTGATGATGAAATTCTGCGTAGCCAGACACCATGAAAGGACCAGAGTAAGTGTTGGACCTTTTAAACAAAGAATCAAGACTAAACAACAGTGAGAATTAGTTGACAGAACATAACAGAAATGTTAAAGTTTGAGGCAATCCAAAAATAATAATGTAACTAACAAAAATTGGAAGACTGGTGAAAGGGAAAAGGAAGTGCCTAAAATTCTCTTTCATGGCTGAAAGCAAATAACTCTTGTACAAAGTGGAAACATACAGAGTTCTTAAAAAGCAACTCTTTTTAAACTTTTAGTATGTTTTTTAGTGTATTCTTATTACAATTTTAATTGCCATATAGCGGTTGTACATATTATGGGGTACAGTATGCGTTTTCATTGTATGAATGCAGTGTTTCATGATCAAACCAGGGCAGTACACATATCCACCATCTCAGACATCTACCCCTACTTTGTGTTGTGAACATTCGAAATCCTCTCTCGTAGTATTTTGAAATATACATAGAATTGTCACCAGCTATAGTTATTCTACTATGTTATGAAATTATCTTCTTAGGAGTTCCTGTCTTTTGTTTTGAACAAATACTTATCTGAAGTTCAGTGATTTCTTCGGCTTGATTCTAGTTTACTTTTGAGGTAGTATATTTAAGTAGACTTACGTTTCATCTTTTAAAAACACAGCACGAAATAAGTTTTAAAAAAATAAAAGAAATAGAGAAAAAAAGCAAAATATACAAAACATAAGAAATGGAAAAAATAAATAAATAACTGAAATAAAAGACATCCAAGTAGAAAAGGAAAAAAATAACACATATAGTCATTTTTTTGTACAAATTACATCCACCAAAGTTTCTGGCTCAGTATATGCCAAGATAGAATCTGAAATGTCATCCATCAAATGTTACCAAAATGATTTCTGAGAGATGGGTGTTTTGTTTGCATTGATTTTTTTCTGAAATCTTTATAATAAGCAGCTACATAGATAGATAGATAGATAGATAGATAGATAGATAGATAGATAGATAGATAGATAGATAGATAGAGATAGATAGATAGATAGATAGATAGATAGATAGATAGATAGATAGATAAATATATGATTCTCACAATCTTCCCAAAGTAGTCACTCTCGTCCAGCTCAGCTCCTTAGGCCCTCAAAATCAGCCTGGCCTGAGCGCCATGCTTCCCCAAACCCTGTTTAAGGCCGCCTTGCCTTGCCTCCACGCCACCTACTCTCCACCTGCTCTCCTCGAGAAGGTACGTGGCCCCGCACAGCGTTTCCGACCGTAGTGAGCGGTAAACTTAGCTCTGTGTTTCTCGTCTCAGATGTGAGTGTTGGTCCCATCCTGTCTCATTCTCTTGCACTAGTAATGTCACAGTCGTTTCCTAGGGCTGCTGTAACAAATTATCACAAAGCCATGACAGGACTTTATTTTCTCACAATTCCAGAGGCCGGAAGTACAAAATTAAGGTTTGGTTGAGCCCGCACATTCTGGGGCTCGGAGGGAATCTATTCTACGCCTGTCTACCAGCTCCGGGTGGCTCTCGGCAATCCCCAGAGTTTCCTTGCTTTGTGGATACATACTCCAGTCTCGGTCAGCATCTTTTTTTTTTTTTTTTTTTTTTTTTTTGGAGAGATTTTCACTGTAGGGCGCGTGCGCTCGCCTGACAGACAGAGAGAGACATAGAGACAGAAAGCGAGAAATCACCCCCCCAAGGGGGATGGTCACGCTGCAATCCCTTCTCCATTCTCCTCTTGGGATCTTGGGCACGCACGCACACACGCCTGGCATGAGTTTTAAGCCACCGGGTCCGGGACGTGAACCGCGGTCGACTACATGGGAGTCCAGCGACATAGCCATTACGCTAACTGCTGGTTCCCTCGGCCTGCATCTTTACATTACCTTCCCTTCTGTGTTTTTTCATCTCATCTCTTCTCTTCTCTGGACATATTGGATTTAGTGCATTCTATCCAGGATGATCTTAAGATCAAGGGGAAAACAAAGAAGCAAAACATTTAAGGGACACAAAAATGGAAAGTTGTTGATGATTATGTGTACAGTAATATCTTTGCCTGAACCAATATGCAGTATTTCATTTGGTATGCTCTAATGATACACAGTGATTAAATGTAAAAAAAAATTAACAAATGAAAAAATCCTCAATTACATCTGCATGAGCCCTATTCCCAAATAAAATCACATTCACAGGTTTGAGCAGATATGCTTTTGGGGGAGCAGAGGGTGTGTGTGCTCTCCAGAGAGAGAGATAGGGTGTGAGGTGGAAGAGAAAGCAAGGAGGCAACCCCACTCCCACCGCATAGGACATGGTCATGCCACAATCCCTTCCCCTCCATTTCTCTCTCCTTTCAGGATTTTTGGCATGCATGCATCCAGCTTGCTTCTAAAGCTGCTGGAATAGGGACTCCAACAGTGTGTGGGATCCTACAGCCTCAGCCACCGCACCATGGGCTGGCCCCCTGCAGCTGCTGTCTGGATGGCATAAGAACCAAAACGGTGAGCTCTCCTATGCAGCTCCTACAGACAGTAAGCCACCGCTAGAGGAGGGTCTCACAGCGCAGGACCCAGGATCCCGGGGTGCATGCCCAGCCTCAGAACCAGGAGTACTCCAGTCGTAGTTCTTTTCACTTTGAAGAAATTATTTAATTTTCCTCAGTCTTGATTTTCACCAGGAAAATCATCTGTAGTCTGCAAATTATGGTGAAGATTAAATGAGGATTAGAGATGTTTATAAAATATTTCATAAAGTCAAATATAGTAGCTGTTTACCATGCTAATGTTATAAATTATATTTCAGAGAGATTATGCCAGGAGAAGGCACCTCGATAACTTCACTATGAAAGGAGAAAGGGGTTAAATCAAAAAGAATTTGCATGAGTCAGGATCACTTACTAGTGTGTTCTCTGATCTTAGAAATGGACTAGGGGCCTTAAATTGACATAATTAGATCAGACGTGATTGGAGTACAGGTGTCATTTTATTCTCAATAAGAAGCAAGGTCATGGGGACTGGGCCAGCTGGTGGCAGAGTGGTTAAGGTGGCTGGGTCTCACTTGGCCCACTGCACAATCCCAGTCCCAGACCCAACAGCTTAGAAAACACACCAGACATGTACGCATGTGTGCCCAAAATCCCAAGAGGAAAATGGAGGGAAAAGAACTGGGTTATGGCCATCCCTTCCAGGGGGTGCTTTCTTACCTTCTCTCTCTCTCTCTCTCTCTCTCTCTCTCTCTCTCTCTCTCCCATGCACATGTCCTATGGCAAATTAAACTTTTAAAAAATTAAAAATAAAAGAGCAGGTGGCATGGAGGTTAAGGTGGCTGGATCCCACATGGCCTACTACACAACTGGAGTCCAGGACTCTTCAGCTTGAAATACACACCAGGCGTGTGTTCATGCATGCCCAAAATCCTGAAGGAAGAATGGTACAGGGACGGTAGCATGTCCATCCCCCCAGGGGATAATTTCTCACTTTCTCTCTTCCTGTCTCTCTCCAGTAAGCACACACATCCTTCAGAGAAAAAAAAAAAAACGAAGGAACCAAATAGGTAGTTACATACAAACAATACAGGAGATTCTGAGAAGGGACGTGAGAGGGAAGAGCATGGAGACTGCATATAACAGTTGTCAGCTTCAGATTGCCTAACTGGAAAATGCTGCACAAAGATTTCACTATTTTCCATTGCTGTTGCAATGTTGCTGGCAAAAACAAAAATTAAAAACAACCACACCATCCAACAAGAGAGAATTAGTGAAGACTATTTCAACACATCATACAATATAATTTAAAAATTACTTTTCAGAATTAGATTTTATTACATACAAATAAATGTGTATAGTAAGGGACAATTGGTCACACAAAAAGTGATGTATAAGACAGTGTAATTTAAAAAGGGAGAAAGAGGAAGAGAATACGTGTATTACCAGATGTAGATTCCGAAATGGTAACAAGTTCATGTCTAGGTGGCCTGATCATAGCCGCTTTCTATTCCCTTCCTTTTGTTTATCCATGCACTCTAACTTTTTGATGATTAATATGTATTAATTGCACAATCTTTTTCTACCTTGGAACAACTGCATTGGGATAAATGTTTTAAATCCCATCTTAACAGTAAGGCTGAAACAAAGGGCCTTTCCTTGAAAGAGGGGCATAGGCTGCGGTTAAATATTAATCCAAGCACACGCAAATGTTTGCGGCTTGGCTGGGCACAGGAGAGCAACACTAATGTTACAGCTGGGAGAGGAGTGCCTAGACAGCCCTAACTCGAGGGGAAAGGCACCAACTGCACACTTTAAACCTGGGAAAAGTCACCGTAGCTGAAACGCTTACCTAGAGTGGTGCCTCGTACTAAACTCACTTTAGCCACGGAACTTGCAAATTAGTTATTATTCTCTCATTTTAGAGGTGAGAAGTCCAGGGAGGCTCAGCGACTTGTCCAGGGAGGACAAGTGAGATCATCCTGCTTGCCTCCAAGACTTTGCATCTCACCTGCACAGGAGCTACGCTTCTCCTGTAATGTCAGCCTCAAGTTCATGAGTGAAACACCTAGCAAGCAGTCCGTCCAGTGGGTACCAAACACCTGCTTTTGTTGTTAGTTTAGAATCACGAGTCTGACTGTAATCGAAATCAAAGGCAAAATCAAATAAGACACAAACTGCAATGTAGTATCCTGGGCTGGATCCTGGAAAAAGACAAAGAGTATTGGAAGAAAAACTGGTGAAATCTGAACAATCTGGAATTTAATTAACACTGGATAATAGGATAGATGATAGATTCGATAGACAGATGATGACAGATAAATAAATAGATAGATGCTAGATCGAGTAGAGAGAACAGGCAGGTAAGAGGAGCTGCTCTTACAGAATGGTAAGGGGGGTACGGGGCTGACTAGTGAGCTTGAGACTTGTGTACTCAGTCACAACACTCCCTAAAGAGGGACTATTCGTCTCACCCCAGAAAGGATTCTAGGCGCCCTTGGGAGCACACAGGATACCCCTGAGCATGTCCAGTCAGTTTACCTCAAAGGGAAGTAACTTGCCCTCGCGCTCTCAGCTGGTCACTGACGGAGTGGACTGACCACCGGTGTTGGGGCGGAACGATTGTGTTCCCCAAAATCCATGCTAAAGCCCCAAACCCTGATGGGATGGTTTTGGAGGTGGGGCCTTTGGGAAATTATTGGACTTAATAAGATCATGAGAGTAGGGCCCCATGTGGGGACTGGTGTCCCAACAAGAACAGGAAGAGAAGCCAGAGTATTCTCTCTTTCTCTTCCATGTGAGGACACAGCAAGGAGGTGGCCATCTGCAGAAAGTAGGTTCTTACCAGGAACTGAGGCAGCCTGCACCTTGATGTGGACTTCCTACAAGAAGAGAAGCTGGGAGAATACATTGGGCTCGTTCTGTTGTTCGGCCGCAGCAGCCCAGCAGACTAAGACCCCTGGTCTCACTCAGGCCAGTGCTGCTTTCACTACCCCAGTCAGGGGGCCACAGACGGTAACATTGTCCAGTCAATTTTCAGTCCCACTTGTGTGCAAAAATATCTTCAACTGAAATGTACTACTCTGTAAAATTAGATTTTTCAAAACCAAGAAAGCATGAACTCATTTTTACCAAACATCATATTCCTGAAAGGCTGTACACAACCAAAATATTTTTGGCATAAGCAGAGTGAATTTTCTATTTTATTTTTACTCAGCTGGGCATCATTGTTTGACTGGAGTGATGAGAATCTCCATCAGCCCCAGGTCTGCCACCAAAACTATCCGGGAAACTTGTTAAAAGCCCAGGTTCCTGGTCAGACCTAGGAGATTTTAAAGCAGTAGAACTCAGGAAAGGTTCTCTCAATATTCATTTGTTGCTTCATTCACAGCAATTTCCTCAGGGAAGAAAAATTGAGGAATAAGAAGTGAATGTGGGGACCAGCAGGTGGCGTGGTGGTTAAGGTGCTGGACACTCCCACATGGCCAACCACGGTTCGAGTCACGGACCTGGCGGCTTCCTTTATCCCTTTCTCTCTCTCTGTGTGTGTGTCTCTCTCTCTGGTCAAATTCAAATAAATGAATGAATAAATAAAATTAAATAAATAATAATTAAAAAAAGAAGTGAATGTGAACAAAAACTGGTTTTCACTATACATGCTTTTTATTTCATGAAATTTCCAAACACCACTGTGTACACGCACAGCCATGGTAGGAAAGGATGAATCTGTTGAGATGCTGTTGGATCTGCTAAAAACAGCCACTGCACAGACTGAGCTTGAGGGCCTCGGGCAGCCTGGCTAGCTGGAGTTCCTGGGGGAGGCAGTGAGCTGTGGGGTCTGCCAGTGCATGGGAATGCCGCTTTTGCATCAACCAGTATGAAACTCTGTAGTCATTTTGTTCACTTTTCTAAGCAGCTCATCTATAAAATGTGTGTCATGGGTTCTACCTAACAGAGTTCGGAGGCTGAATTAAGACTATGTACATAAAATATTCCCTGCAGAACTTGGCACATGGCAAGCCCTCAATAAATCATAGCTATTTTTTTTTTTTCTCCTTAGCCCCTGCCCTGGAATGGAGGTAGTTGAAATGATTAGAACTAAATTATCTTGAGAAGTAAAACTCTCCTTTGCCTGATGAAATATCACCAGTTGACTTAGAGCCAGAAAGTACAAGTGCCGAACCGTTTCCACGCGCCGTGCTAAGTGCTAGTGGCCCAAATTTCTCATTTGTTTCCTTACCATCAGCACCAATCTAGGAAGTTAGAGCTCCTGGGGCACTTTAATTTAGAGTTATAAATGTGTACATTTGTAACTTATTTGGGCATTTTCCACACTATTTGGAAGCATTCACTTATTGCTTTATGTTTTCATTTAACCAAAAATTTTCCCAAAAGATGTAAATAACTGTATTACTATTGGGTTATCAGAAAAGTCATCTATTTTTTTTCTATGCAAAAAAAAAATTGACAATATACATTTGGAAAATAGAAGGAAAAGAATTCTGCCACCTTAACAAAGTTGGTGTCAGTATTTTGGTATATTTTTTTCTAGGCTGTTAACATGTGAACTATAATTATAAGCATCATAAAATCACACTGAGCAGAATTTTGTCTCTCAGTTTTTCTCTTAACAGTATATTGCAAATATGTTCCTTGTTATGGTAAGGTCATTATAATAACTTTCTTTTTAAAAGAATAAATAAAAGGTTTTGTCATAGAGCATGTGAGTTCTCTGATGAGACAGAGGGAGAAGGTGAGAGGGAACGTGAGAAATCACCTCCCAAAGAGGATGACCACACCATGATCCTTTCTCCTCCATTGTCCTCCCAGGATTCTGGGCACACATGTACATGCGCCCAGCATGATTTTCAAGCCACCAGGTCCAGTACTCAAACTACAGTGGGCCGTGTGAGAGTTCAATGCCATAACTACCACACCACCTGCTGGCCCCTATAACAACTGTCAACCAACTGCGTAATATTCCAGTGACTGATTATACCACAATATAATTGACAATTCTACTATTTTCTAATATTTTAGATTATTCTGATTTTTTTTTAATAATGCTGCAGTGAACATTTTTGTATGTGAATTTTTTTTAATTTACCCAAGGGTACCTGTACTTGCCTCAGAGCGACACAGATAAGAGAGAAGGTGAGAAAGCAGCCTCCCCTCCCCGTGGGGTGTTCACTTTGCATCCCTTCTTCACCACTCTCCTTTCGGGATTCTGGCACACACAGCACGTGATATGTCATCAAGCTGCAAGGTCTAGGACGCAAACTGTGGCTGGCTGTGTGCGACTCTGCTGCCTGGCCGACATGCCCCCCACTGACTTATGATAAATGTTTTCACTGAATTATTTCCTTAGGCTAGATTCACACAAGTGGTCAGTCTTCTGTTTCCTAATGAAGTATAAAATTTCATTAGAGAACTGTGTTACTCTAACTAGACAAACTTAGAAAAATAACAAAGATTCCATGTGAATGTGCTTCCTCCCAGGTGTTCAGAACTATCAGGGTAATAACTTTTTGCAAAGCAGCAACACAGGCAAGCTCGTGTTCTACCAGAGACAACAGAATTGCAGGAAGTCCAAACAGTACCCCTCCATTAGGCTGCTTCATCGATTCTGAATTACAACCAAAGGCAGTTTTGAAAAATATCAGTGACCATCATCCAGATCGTACCTCTTGTTCTGCAAGTGAACAGAAAGGAAGATAAACTTCCACTGGCCCCCACCGAAAGAAAGAAACGCTCACTGCGTCAACGAACATGGGTTATGATGAAAATCATCCTTTGATGGCATTCAGCAACTAGTGAGTTTCCAGCAACACCTTAACACTTAACAACTTGCTCGTCTTCCACTATCCACGGAGGCAGTAAATTCATTTCATTAAGAACTCATTTATGTCAGTGATATTTACAGAGCCCTGACAATGTGCCAACGTCCTTATATATTCTAAGTGTATACTAATTTTCATCTCACTTTATAGAAGTCACACTGAGGCACAGAGAAAACGTCATCTTCTCAAGATCATACAATTGACAAGTAGCACAGTTGGGTTTCAAACCAATCTGCTGGCTTCAAACGCCATCACCCTAACCCACCAAGTCTGCTCCTCTCTCTCTGTTGCCTAGAGCCCAGACAAGGCTTCTTCGTTTCATCTAGTGTGTTCATTTTCTTTTTTCTTCTTAGAGAGATTTTTGCTATAGGGTACATGCGCTCATCAGAGAAAGAGAGAGAAATCACCTTCTGATGGGATGGCCACGCCACAGTCCTTTTTCTCCTTCAGTCTCTTTTCAGGATTTTTGGGCACACACACACACACACACACACACACACACACTGTTGTGAGCCTTAAGCCACCAGGTCTAGGACTTGAACAACGGTCGCCTACTTGGGAATCCAGCGATGTAACATTATGCCAACTGCTGGTCCCTAGTGTGTATTGGTTTTCTATTCCTGCT
>NW_006159608.1:1374632-1383098 GCF_000334495.1 Tupaia belangeri chinensis | reverse complement strand
CGCGTGTTCCTTAGGGTGTTTTGTTTTGCTATGCCTGCTGTAACAGCCTCAAACTTAGTGACTTAAAGCAACAGTTATTAGTTCTGGGGATCAGAAGTCTAAAATGGGATCACAGGGCTAAGTTCCTCTTGGAAGGTTTAGTGAAAAAGCCACTTCCTTGCCTTTTCTAGAAGCTGTCCACGTTTCTTGGCTCTTGGCCCCTTCTTCCACCTTCAAAGCCATCAGTGCATCTTCTCTCGTTGTTTCCCTCCACTTCTATCCTCACATCACCTTCTCTGTAACTCTGACACTCCTGCCTCTCTCTTAAATGAACCTTTTGTGGCATCACTAGGGCTACTTGGATAATCCAGAATAATCTCTCCATCTCAGAATCCGTAATCTTATCAACTCTACAAAGCCCCTTTTGCCAAATAAGTAACACATATTCACAGGTGTTGAAACTAAGATATGGATACCTTTCTGGAGACCATTATTCCACTTGCACACCTGGGGGGAAAAAGGACAATCGAAAAGACAATTGTACACTCATAACTACTTTTCTAGAGTTTATGATGGAAGAAAAACATGTTCGTCTTAGAATTCTTGTGATCCCAACAGATCCACCATAATGATAGCATAAAGAAAGCGTGTATCGACCCTTCTTAGATTTTGAGCCCCTGATATGGTTCGCATACTTCACTTGTCTTAACTCAGGTCACTGTCACAGCTCTGGCAGGTCGTACAGCCTTGTTTCCAAAACAGAGATGAGAAAACGGAGCCTGATGTTATGTGACTCCCCTGAGGTTGTGTAGTCTTGTGATTCGGATTCAGCTGTCTCTAACTTCGAAGCACAGGTATCGTCCACCCTGCCAAGACAACCAGTGCCAAATATTAGCAAATGGACAGCACTTTCTTTTTTTTAGGTTTTTGCATTAGGGCACCTGCGCTCATCAGAGAGAGACAGAGACAGTGAGAGGGAAAGTGAAAAATCATCTCCCAGAAGGGATGGCCACAGCAATTCCTTCTCCTCCATTGTCCTCTCAGGATCCTGGGCAGGCACGCACATGCCTGGAAGGGCAGTACCTTTAAAAACTGCCAAGCAGTGGGGATCTACCACGAGTGGAGGCAGCCTCTGCACGCAGCCCTCCACGACCATCCTCTTCCAGCGAGCACTTCTGCCACCCGTTTCTACATTGCTTGTCTGCCTATATGTTCATTGTCTATTTCTCCACAGCCTTGTCTGTTGCCGATCTAGAAATGTCACACTAGTTCTCAATATAACCCAGGCACATAGGCGGCACTAAATAAATGTTTATATAACTAATAAATAGCATTCCTTTGACCCAGAGATAACAAACAGAACGAGCAAACTCAAGCACTTATAACATAGATGGGATGCTAAAATTAAAGCACTCCAAAAAGACTTTCAACAGCCAAAATAAATGGTGCGAAGTCCAAGCCAGTGCATTTTTTTTTTTTTTGGAGAGATTTTCACTGTAGGGCACGTGCGCTCACCAGACAGACAGACAGAGACATAGAGACAGAAAGCGAGAAATCACCCCCCAGGGGGGATGGTCACGCCGCAATCCCTTCCCCTCCATTCTCCTCTCGGGATCTTGGGCACGCACGTACACGCACCCTGCATGAGTTTTAAGCCACCGGGTCCGGGACATGAACCACGGTCGACTACGTGGGAGTCCAGCGACATAGCCATTACGCTAACTGCTGGTTCCCCAAGCCAGTGCATTTTTTAAAAGAGTTAATTTATTATTTACTTTTTTGGAGAGGTCTTTGCTATAGGGCACCTGGACTCGCCAGAAAGAGAGACAGAAAGCGAGAAATCACCCCCCCAGGGGAGATGGCCACGCCGCAATCCCTTCTCCTCCATTCTCCTCTTGGGATCTTGGGCACATATGCACACACATCCAGTGTGAGTTTAAGCCACTGGATCCAGGACTCAAACCACGGTCGACTACATACGAGTCCAGCAACATAGCCATTATGCCAACTGCTGGTCCCAAGAGTTATTTTATTTTAACTTTATTTATTATTGTTTCCCAATTTGACCAGAGAAAGACAGAGAGAGAGGGGGAAAGTGAGAAAGGCAACCACCAGGTCTGAGACTTGATCCATGGTTGGCCATGTGGGAATCCAGCACCTTTAACCACCACACCACCTGCCGGCCACAAGCCAATGCATTTTCCTTTTAGAAGACCCCTTGAGACCTAACTCAGAGCCTGTGTTCTCTTTCTAAAAACTGATTTCTAACCAATTTGTGAAGCTCTGTACTGTTTGCTTCAGTTGGAGTCAAAATTAGAAGGGGAAATTACCTACTTCAAACACGTGAGCCGAGAGAGCGAGATAACCACACGTGGCGGTCACGGGTGCAGCAGCGAAGGTCAGCTTCTGTAGGGGACACAGATGCAGAGAAACTGGCCTGCTTTTGCCAAAGCAAGTTGCAACGCCACAACCCTAATGCACGGTGTTGCTTTTTCAAAATGGGTCATCTCAGTTTTTAGGTCTCACCCTCTCAAACACTTATGTAACTAGAGAAAACACCTCAGAATTGAAGAGACAACATTCTTTCATGCATATGGAATATTGTCATTCTAGGAACACACATTAAATCGTCTAAACATTGACTGCACACCAAGGCGATGGCATTGCTGTTCTGATTTACACTTGGACCGCACACATACCTGTTTTGTGGCAACATTCACTTCTTGTCTGTTTTTCTCCTAGAGTGCCACCCTACCGTATTTTTCAGGCCACATAAGGTGTTTAATGATCTTTGAATTTCTAAACTAATGGGTTGGCACCTGTGCATTGTTTGAATGAATGGTTTATTATTTTTAAAAAATTACATTTTCACTAAGAATTTCAGAAAACAAAGGAGAAAGAAACAAACATTGTTCCATAATAGTAACCCAAAAAGTAATATTTTTCTAAATTTCTCTTCAGCCTTTCTGTAAAAGTTTTTTTCTTTTTGTTTTATCTCCTTCAAAATCCTATGTATGCATTTTTGTGTCAGAACTTTTACACTACACACTAAAAATAAGCATCGTCCCATGACATCTCACAATTCTGAAGCTTGATTAAGACTAAAGAATGTTCTAATATGGCTTTTGGGAGTATAAATGTTATGCCACTGAGTGCATTATTAACTTCAGCTCTGGTGTGATCAAAAGAGAATTCTGCCTGTTTGCCAGCCATTATAAACCCCCAACTTGAGGAGAAAATCCTTTTGTTTTGCTTCTTTTACATTTTAGGATCTGTGACCTAAATTTAGAATCTCTCCATTCTCCTCACCGTGATAAGCAGTCAGAACCTTCACAATCTGTCACTGAAACCCTCCACCAAGATTCCTTGGGCAAAACACAGTGTCACTCTGACTCTAGTGTTATTCTATTTTTTTCTATTAAAATAAATATTTTTATGAACTCAAAAATGTTTTAGTCATAACCCTCATAGAGTTCCAGTTGATGCTTAAAAAACAAACTAGAGTTGGGATAAAACTCAAGATGCCTTTCATACTCCAAATTTGTTCCTAGTCAACAGAAAACAGGAGCCAACGCTTGAAACCGAACATATTTTTATGAAACCAAACATCATAAAACATGAGTGAGCATACCCTTACATCACTCAGCCACTAAGATTAATAGACACTCCGAACGCATTTGCTACATACTTGCTCAATTGAACAAATATATTTTTTCACAAAACAAGTCTCAAATCTTGGCCATTCCCAGATGTCTAAAACTCAAGGCTCTACTTTCAGATTCTTCAGTGAGAAAGCATAGGAGAGGATAATATGGGACTTCGACCCAAAGTAAGGCACCAGAAAAATAAGGGGCTAGAATTGTAGATTACGGAATTTTATAAATAAGAAAAAAAGAAAAGTACAAGGATGAAGAGACAATATACTAAGAGAAATGTCAGAAATGCTTTTTTATATCACCAGTTGTTTACTTATTTGAAAAAGATGACACCTCTTCAGCCACAGAGATATTGTCTATTAGATGGGTAGAGTGAGTTTGTTTTGTTTTCATGTAGCATTTATTGACTTCTTTCTAAGACCAAAAGGCATATTACGGGGAAACTTGGGAAACCAATAGAAATGAAGTATAAAATACAAAGCCACTATGATCCTTCCACAGGGGAACATAACCACATTAATATTTTGGTTTTGGGTGTTTTCATTTTTTTATTTGATGTGTATATTATTTTTATGATTATTATTTATATATTTTTAAAATCTACATTTAATTACTGTATATCTTTATAATGTACAACATGCATAGATTATTTTTAAACCAGAATGAATGTTTCAAACAAGAGTCACCTTTTAGTAACTTCCTTTTCTCTTAAGTAATATATGATAAATATTTGCCTTCGACATTAAATGTTCTTATAGAACATAGATTTTAATGGCTACAAAATAGTCATTTTGTGGATGTGCCATTGACTTAACCATTCTCGAATTATAAAAGAAATCATTTACAACCAAAAAAAAAAAAATGGTGTTACACTGTGAGCAACACCCTTGCACATATAGCTTTGACATTTTTTTTAAATTTTCTTCAAATTAAGTCCTAAGAGTAAATGTGATGGGATAAAGAGTTTGCACAATTCTCAAAATGTTTTTCTTCTTTCTTTTCTTATTTTGTTTACATTCAATCACTCTAAATCCACCCTGGGGGATGATTTCTCAATTTCTGTCTCTGTCTCTCTAGCAAGCACATGTGCCCTATACAAAAAAATTCTCTAAAAAGTAAAAATAAAAATTTACAAAAATAAAAACTAGAAAAATATGTCATGACTTTGGCAACAACTCAATAGAAAAGTGGATGGATATTCTATGTTCTTGGATTGGAAGAATTAATATAATCAAAATGTCAATTCTATCCAAATTAATTTATAAATTTAATGCAATCCCAATTAAATTACCAGAAACATTCTTCAAGAATTATAAAAAAAATAATAAAATTTGTCTGGGATCATAAAAAGCCCCATATTGCCAAACAATATTGTGCAAAAAGAGTGGAGTAGGAGGCATCTCACTCCCTAACCCTAAAATATATTACAAAGCTGTAATAGTTAAAACAGCATGGTACTGGCACAAAAACAGGCACATAGACCAATGGAACAGATTAGAGAGCCCAGAAATAACCCCCCAGACATACAGCCAACTGATTTTTGACAAAGGGCACAAATTAATTTGGTGGGAGAAAGAAAATCTCTTCAGCAAATGGTGCTGGAAAATTTCTCAAATCTTTACATCTATTTGCCAATATAAATTTTATACTCCTAAAAGTTCATACCACTTTATATTATTATACCACAATTAATCTATTGGGTTGTCTGGAAAATCATGATGCATTTTTGCAGAGAAAAAAAAAAACAGAAAAATATATCATGACTTTCCCAACAACCTAAGATAAACATGCCTGCCTCTTAGCTGGTTTTTATTCTGTACATCTTTGCCCAACAATTTCCAATCATTTCGTATTGCTGTAATTCATTTATTCATTGAACAAGTATTTATCCAGCACCTCTGCATGAAGGCTGGAGGCACCTCAGTGAACACAGGCTCTGACACTGAGCAGACAGAGTGGGATCCCAGATCTGTCCCACTCCCTTTCTAACCAGGGTCCTGTTTTGGACCAGAGCATCCATTTCCTCAGTCTCAGAGTTGAGGCAACGTGGAGCAGACCTACCTGAGAGGAAAGTCTGCCCGTTGACCACCCTGACATATACACAGCACCTGTGAGCACTGGGAAGCCCAGAAGCTACTCACTAGCAGTAGCAGCTTTCTCCATGGCAGATTCTGCCTTGACTACAGTGACCGAGCTCTCCTTCCTAAAGTGTCGTAGTGTCCCAAACAGCTTGTTTCCTAGCTGAGGAAAGAGATTAACTGTGGGAAGCCAATTCCTCCAGCTGCTAGATCTCAAGTTCACATTGCATTCATTCTGAAATAGGAACTGTGACCATCTACACCAAATCTGAGTCTCATGACTTTGAAATCCCCCCTGTTAAATGTGGCTTCAGTCAAGGAAAATAGGCTGAAATGCAGCCAGCCCTGCCTTTCTGCTTGTCCAGTGTACCCTATCTAGTCTTAGCTTCATTTCCCTATACAAAGAATTCCCAGCAGTAACCCAAGTAATGGTGGGTTTGTTTTTGCGTTTTGCTTCAGATCTTCTATAAATAAATTTAAAATGACAAGTTTCACTAAAGCCCCATTTTTATCTTTTCCCTGCTCTTCAGTTAACCACTGTCTTCAAGCTAGTGCATTTCATCCCATGCATTTTTTTTATATTTTTTTTATTAAAGTGAAACTCACATAAAATGAACTATCTTAAATTGTACAATTCAGGGCATTAAGAACATTAACAACATTACACAGCCACTACCTCTACCTAGTTCCAAAACATTTTCATCACCTTCACCAGAAAACCCTCTACTTCTTAAGCAGTCATTTCCCATTCCTCACTTCCTCTAACCCTTGATATCCACCAACCAGCCCTCTCTCTCAATGGATTTACTGATTCTGGACATTTCATATAAGCAAACTCATTCAATATGTGACCTTATATGTCTTTCACTTAGCATCATGCTTTTGAGATTCATCTACACAGCAGCACATGTTTGTAGTTCATTCCTTTTCGTAGTTGAATAATATTCCATCATACATATATGCTGACTAAGTTCAGGTGAATCTCTTGTATACCTACTTGCTGTCTGCCGCAAGGTCCCCAGCTTTCTAATTTGGTGATGATGGGAGGTGCAAACACCAGGTAGTACAGCTGGGTGTTCGTACACATGGTCTTCCTCACCAGCAGGTGTGAACTCAAGCCGTGTCTCTAGCACTTCATGATTATATGAGTGTGGTTAAGACAATTGGCCTCCTACGCCTTTGTCTTCTCATCTGTAAACTGAGGATGAAATAGTAACCCCTTTATGGAGTTTATACATAGTGTACAAAATGGTATACATACTAAATAAATAAACCTTCTTGAAGCAATAGTAGGTGAACAGTTCAACACCTTGGTAGGAACACCTACCAAGCATCTACCACATGGCAACTACCGTCCATCCTAGTGGTAGGGATACAGAGGTGAACAAAACAACCAGTAAAATAGACAGCTCACAGTCCAGTCCAGAAAGGAAGCAGGTGAAAGAAAGTGGAGCTCGTCACTGTGGTAATTGGGTGGGACACTACTGGAGCAGAGAGAAGGTGAGCTGGAGCCAGCAAGCATGGACCAGTGCTGAAGAGGCTTCCCAGGATGCTACATCTGACCCCCTCCCCCCCAGGATTTAAGCATATTAGGTCATCAGGAAAGTCTTGATGTATTTTTCTATGCAAAAATGCATCATGACTTTACCAACAACTCAATAGTTAACACCTCTTTATTTATACTCCCTTCATCCCTTGCCACCACACCATAGTCATCTTTGGTCACTCATTGTATCAGCCTCTGCACTGGTCAGCTTCTCTCCTCCCCAGATCTCTTCAATCCATTCTCCACAGAGCAGCCAGAGAATCACTCTAAGCCTAATAAAGTGGTCTTAGGACCTCCATGTTTGAAACACTCTTCCGGCTCCCCCTTCCTCTTCAGATAAAAGTCAAACTAGTCGAGCCCTAAATGCTTTGCCTTAGCCTGTTTCCCTGAACTTCTCTCTTACAGGCTACCTTGTAAGTGTCAATCTGCTGTCCTTTCAGTTCCTCAAGGCACTCTCGCATGCTATGCACAGCCTCCTCTCCTGTCTCAACCTGGTTAAGTCTTACTCAGGTGTCTCCTTAAATGTTCCTTCCTTAGAGTGGCCTTCCCCAATCTCCCAAACTAACTTTGCTCTCCATTATTAATCTCTATCATCAAACTCTCTTCTTTTCCCTTGTGGCATTTATCTCTCTTTAGTTTGTATAGTTACTTATTAAAGAGATGCAGTAAAATATAGTGGTTAAAAGTCTTAAGACTATACAGCCTAGAGCAAGTTATGCTTGTTTTTCTACCTACAAAATGAAAATAATAATAATAGTAACTCCCTTCTATGGCTGTAGGAAGTTCCAGTGAGTCAATGTATGTAAAGCACTCAGCACCATCTCCAGCCCATAGCAGTGGGAATGGGTCTTCATTGCTGTGGAGCAGATTCTGAGCCCTCATTGACCAATGCCTGGGCACAAAGCTGAGGATTAACAAAGATTTTTTGAGTAAGTGTGGAGTTGAACCAGGTGAAGAAATGAAGAGGAAGACCTTGCAGGTTGAAAGGAAGCAACACTCCCCTGAAGTCACAGAACTCCATAAACACAAGTCTGTATGAGGCCCAGGATTGAAATGTCTAAATCTTGCCCTCAGCATGTGGACAGTTGCGGGTACACAGAAGATGCTAGATAAGTTTCAGTGGAATGAATAAACTGCCTGGAGTTATCATAACCAGCTTTTGGCCAAGCCCAGGAAAACGGTAGGTTCTAGATAGCATAAGGGAAAG
>NW_006159608.1:1369400-1374601 GCF_000334495.1 Tupaia belangeri chinensis | reverse complement strand
AGGCAAAGCTCATAGGTAAAAACAGGTCAGTGTAGATCCATGAGAGGAGGGCCAGGAGGGCTTGACACCTTGAGTGAGGGAGACATGGAAATGGATTCTACCTCCCTGGTCATGTGACAACTTCCTGGTCATGTGACTCTTAACTGATCACATGAGTCCTCCTTGATCAAGCAACTTTTCTCCTCATCTCATGATTCCTTGATCACATTACCCAGCAAGCATCCCTGGAAATTTTCTAAGAGTGATCCACACTTCAAAAGCCCCGTAAGAGGAGGCCTGTGGGCTGAGGGCTTCTGGTGCCCTTGAGCTCCAAACACACCAGAGGGTGACTGTTCTGTCCCAACACAAAGCTGTGTCTGCCCACCCCCTCCAGAGCTATTAACAATGAAATGATAGTTTCTACCCATAGTGAATTCTGCCAGTTTTGACTGAGCACCTACTATGTGCATAAGCCTGTACTAGTTCTGTGACTACAATTAAACAGGGCTTAACTCCTGTCTGAGGTTGTGTAGAGGATCTGAAGAATTTTTGCAAAATGACTTCTGAGATGTCTCCCGGCCCAGAGATGATGGTACAATTGCCAGCATCTCTATGAAATAAGTTTTTATTATTATTATTTTCAGATTAATTTCACATTTTATATAAAGTCCTCATCATATGTATACTATATACTTTTTTAAGAGAACTTGACATTTTGGGACCAGCAGTTAGCATAGTGGCTATGTCGCTGGACTCCCATGTAGTTGACCACAGTTCGAGTACTGGACCCAGTGGCTTAAACTCACACTGGGCGCGTGTGCGTGCATGCCCAAGATCCCAAGAAGAGAATGGAGGAGAAGGGATAGTGGCATGGCCATCCTCCCTGGGGGGTGATTTCTTGCTTTCTGTTTCTCTGTCTCTCTCTTTCTGGCGAGCGCACGTGCCCTATAGCCAAAAATAATAATAATAATAAAAAGAGAGAGAACATGACATTTTTCTCTGTTAAATGTTTCTTCCCTTTGCACCTCACACCTATCCTTTACCACCCACTGTTGACCATCTTCTTCCCTCCCTTGCAGTCTTTGACAGCTTCACTTATCCTCTCTACTATCATATCTTCAGATCCTTCAGTTTCTGCCATAGGGTACAGACATTTGGTACAAATTGAGTGGAGATACATAGTATTTATGTTTTTAAATCTGGCTTACTTTATCATTAAGTCTTCTGTATTTATCCACAAGGAATCAAACAATATAGTCATTCTTTCTTACAGCTGAGTAATACTCTATAGTATATATGTGCCACAGTTTTTTAACCCAGTCATCAGTTTTGAGACACTTATATTGGTTCTGTGTTTTAGCAATTGTGAATAATGCTGCAATAAACATGGAAGTACTAGTGTCTTTCAACTGAGTGTTTTTCTATACTTTGGATAAATACGAAGGAATAGATCATTTGGTAATTCTATTTGTAGGTTTTTGAAGAACTTCCATGGTGTTTTTAAATTCATTTTCCCATTTTTAATTGGATTATTCTCTTTTCATGGACAGATTGTTTGTGTTCCCTGTATATTCTGGACACCAATTCTTTGTCTGAGAAATAATTTGCATATGTTTTCTCCCATTTTGAGAGTTTCACTAATTGTTTCATTTGCTCTGAGTAAGTTTTTTAACTTGATGTAATTCCACTTGTCTATTTTGGAGATTATTATTATTGCCTGTACTTTAAGAATCTTATTTAAGAAATGTTTGCCTACTCCAATGTCTTCAAGAGTGTCTCCTAAGTTTTCTACTAGTAGTTTTTAGTTTACATTAAGTCTTTGATCCATTTTGAGTTGATTCTTGTTAACAGTGAGAGATAGGTGTGTAGTTTCTTCTTTCTGCAGGTGGAATCCAGTTCTTTTGGCATCATTTACTGAAAAGACTTTCTTTTCTCCATTGCATTGTCTTGTACCTTTTGCCAAAGACCAATTGGCTGTATGATTTGGGGTTCATTGCTGGATTCTCTATTCTGTTCTATTTGTCTATTTTCGTGCCAGTACCATGCTGTTTTGATTATCACTACTTTGTAATCTATTTTGAAGCTGGGTTATGAGATGCCTTCTATTTTATTTTTATTGCACAGTATTGCCTTGGTAATATGGGGTCTTTTATGATTCCAGACAAATTTTATCATTGTTTATTCTATTTCTGTTAAACAAGATTTTATGGTCTCTTCACAACAGAGCTTAGCTTCCCAGACCAACGTAACATTACTTTAAATCTGAGATTCTGTCACTATGCCTGTGTTCCAGGGACAAAAAGTACCTGACTGTTGAGGAACTCACATTCCCTTGAATTCTGATTTTATACAGGGATGGGCAGTGTAAATGCACACAGCCTTTTGGAACGCAGTTTGGCAGCACGTACTAAGAGACATAAAACATGCAAACCTCTTAACCCAGTAATTCCATTTCTGGGAAACTAGCCTAAGGAAATAATCCTAAATAGGGATAAAGGCTTATGCATAAAACTCTCAATGTAATCTCATTTATAATGGAAAAAAACTGGAAACAACTTAATTATTTCATAATAGGAGGGAAGAGGATTAAATTATAGTTTTGATGGATCTTGCTTGGCCATTGATGGCTCCAAGGAATAGCAGGAAGAAAATTTTATTACATTGTATCAGGTTAGGTAAAAAGCAAGCAGCAACAATGTACAGGTAATATTACAAATTTAGGAATAAAAGATCCAAAACATACACACACATTCACACAGAACAAAAATAACACAAAGAAAGAAGCTAAAATAAAAAGCAATTATCTGAGAGATGAAATTATAATTTTTACTCCCATTTCTTACCTTCTCTTTACAGTTTTTCTTTAATGAGCATATATTTAAAATAAAACATGAATAATTCCATATAACAATCATACTGGGCATATAGAGCATAGAAAATAAGTATTGAGGAAAAACAAACTTATGTGTTTTATTCCAAAAATAATTATAAACTATGACTAGGAAAAAAGAAGGAAACCTCTCTCTCTCTCTCTCTCTCTCTCTCACACACACACACACACACACACACACACACACACAAAATCAAACAAACAAAAAATAAAAAAACAAAGCCTGTGAGAAGTCTATAATAATCCTCTTATAATCTTTGCCTGGGGTCAGGAGGTGTTGTGGTGGTTAAGGGTGCTGGATTCCCACATGGCCAACCACAGTTCAAGTACCAAACCTGATGATTTGCTTTCTCTCTCTCTCTCACTTTGTCCCTCTCTGGTCAAATTTAAATTAATTAATTAATTAAAAAAATCTTTCCTGGGACCAGTAGTTAGCCTAATGGTTATGTCGCTGGACTCCCATGTAGTCGACTGCAGTTCGACTCCTGGGCCTAGTGGCTTAAACTCACACCGGGCTCTTTTGAGTATGTGCCCAAGATCCCAAGAGGAGAATGGAGGAGAAGGGATTGTGGCGTGGCCATCCCCCCTAGAGGGTGATTTCTCGCTTTCTATCTCTCTGTCTCTGTCTTTCTGGTGAGTGCATGCACCCTAAAGCAAAAACTTCTCAAAAAAAAAGAATCTTTGCCTACAGTGAGTGACTTTCTTACCTACCCTTGCTGTATACCTTCACCCTTTCTGTATTTCTTCCTTGAATGCCTTCTCTAGTTAAGAGTCTAAGACATCGTTCTAAAATGCATGTAGAGTCTCCTCACTCCCAAAATACTCTTCCCTGGTTCTGTATAGCCCCAAAGATGAAGTCCAAGTCCCAACAGACGATCAACACCTTCTTACTCAACCTTTGCCATCTTCTTCCATGCCTCCCACTGTTTCCCTGCCACTTCCCCAGCTTTCCTCAAGGTGCCTTAGTCTCTCTCAGTGTCACTCTTATACTCAAGCCTCTAGCTCTGCCTCAAACGTTTACCCCATTCTGTCTAGGTGCATAGTTTCCTAGACAGTTCATAGTCATCCCTCAAGTCTCAAGAAATTGCTTAGAAGTTACTTCCTTGGGGAGAATTTCCCAGATCACATAGATAAGATTATCCTGAAAACACAGATCTAGAACCAAACAGGTTGCCTCCAAAAGCATGTATTTCCTAGCCCCCACCAGAATGTAAACTCTTAAACACTCTTAAAGGAAAAGTACGCTTTTAAGTTAAAGTTGCTTCTCCTCTCACCAATAGAAACCAGTGTTTTCTGAATTCTGTTAGCCAGTCAGATGCACTACTTTGTGAAACTTTTTAACACTCTTACTTGGTTTGGGCATTTTTAAAAGACCAATTCATGGAGGAGAACACTAAGGTTCCAGGGAGGTCATGTCTAGAGTCATTTGCCCAATGCAATTTGCCCAGGCAAGGCTGACTGGCCTTCAAAGTCAATTGTCTTGCTCTACCAGCCACCACTACAAAATGGCAGTGAGAACAGAAAGGACTTGGCGAGTCTGCTAAGTTAGACTCTTGGGTCATATTCTATTGTTTTTGTCTTTGTTATGCCAAACCACAATGCTCAGCTTTCCTTCCCAGCACACTATGAGTCATTGTTGGATTTCCCAGCTCTCTCTACTCTGATGGTGTCTGCTGAGGACATTGTTTTGGCTGGAAGGGGATAATGTGCAAGAGGTACCACCTGCTGCTACAGTTTTGCTTTTCTTGGGTCTATTGTAGCTGCAGACCTTAAACTTGTCTCATATCCAGAATGCCCCATGTTTTCACGAAGAAGCAGAGCAAAGGACATGAGTCCTCTACTATCTGGTAGACTTTTAAAACAACCAAAATGTTCATATTGACCTGAGATGGCTGAAAAGAAATGAGTTCAGGGGGGGTTCCTAATAAATAATAAATGTAAGCTGTTAATATTAAAAATCATGGACCAGCAGGTGGTGTGGTGGTTGAGGCACTGGATCCCACTTGACTGACTCTATGGTTCAAGTCCTGGAACTGGCATCTTGAAAAACACCCCAGGCATATATTTGTGTGTGCCCAAAATCCTGAGAGGAGAATGGAAGAGAAGGAATTGAAGTGTAGCCATTCCCCTAAGGGTGTGAGGGTGTGATTTCTCAATATCTCTCTCTCTCTCTCTCTCTCTCTCTCATCTCTCTCCAGTGAGTACATGCCCTCAATGGCAAAAAATCTAAAAAAAATAAAAATGAAAATGAATCACTATTATTATACCTATGTAATGTCACACAGACAACTCACAAAATTCTCAGGAAAGAGGTTTGCATCATTGATGGGCC
>NW_006159608.1:1361517-1363720 GCF_000334495.1 Tupaia belangeri chinensis | reverse complement strand
GGTGGGGTGGGGTGGGGGTTCACCTTAAAGTCCCAGGCAACCAACCTGGGGTCCAAGGAGGAAGAACGGTGGGGATGCGAGGAGGTTCGGAAGAGTCAGGCCTGCAGCCTCAGTCCACCTCAAGGATGGGCTTCTGAATGGTGTTCAGGTGTAAATAATGAGAGCACAGGAAACACATGACAGACAGCAGCACGTGTCAAAGAAGGCAGCCGCAGCTACAGTGGGAACAGCAGCATCAAGGACAATACTTTAAACCTGACTGAGCACCTACTAAGTGCAAAGCAACATGTGGCTCATTTTCCATGAGTTATTCCAATTCATCATTACAATAATCCAAGGAGTAAGCACTGTCACTGTCCTCCTTTTAAACTAAGGGTTTGATGATAATGTGTATAAAACTGGACTAGTATGCAGCAATATTCAAGATGAGGAAATAAATACATTTTTTAAATAAACTGAAGGTTTAGCTTTGGGGTCAGACAAATCTAGATTTAAATACCAAATCCATCACTCAGTAGTTGCATGATTTTAGGAAATTTTCCTCATTCCAAAACCTCCATTTCCAAATTTGTAATACACAGATAGTAATGCCTACTTTACCAAGCGGTCAAAGCCCACTGTGGCAGGTGCATGTGCTTCATTAATACGGTGTTATTGGACTGCCACCTTCAAATTAGGAGCTCCCCAAAATCATCGATATGCTGACTATTAGCCTCTCGAAAACTTCCGAGCTGCCAGCTGCAGCCTTCCAAATAGACCGTTGGTCCTAGCAAACGTCCTGGAGGTCAGACGTGAGCACCCCTGCTCAGCAGAGAGGAAGCAGCCCACCGCCAGCTGAAAGTAGTGGCAGGGTTTTGGTGCCAAGGTGCTTCATGACTCTGAGAGCAAGGTGGATCTCACCATCCCAGCCAGTGCCACCCACGCACTGGCAAAGAGTGCCTCTTCCGTTTGCACCTTCTATGATTTCCCTTGCATTTGCCCTGGCCAGGTTCTGCGTAATGGGACGCCCTCGAGCCAGTGTCTTATTTTTCTTAAGAAGCTGAAGGTTATCCTGAGCTGGCTGCCAGGAGCTGCAACTTCCTCTCCCAGCAAGGAGATGAGGGCTCGTGTCCCTCTTCCCTTTCAGCTTCTCTCTTTTCCTTCATAAGAGAACTTCGCCCAGAGACACCATCACAAAACCTTAGTTCACATGCTGGCCTCACATGCTCCCTTATTTTCGCTTTGCCTCCCCTCAAACCAACCCCCTGGGCTCCAGCTAGGGTAAGAATCCTGGCAGGATTCCTTAGCTATCAAGTCCCACCCACAGTCTAGTTGGACATTTTAAGAGAAGCAATTATAATGGAAACTGGGGCCTTAGAATATTCTGTTTGAAACCAAACACTTCACGTATGTCTTCCAAAATGGTTAGAACAAATGGTTGGTATTTCTACCAGCTGTGTGCCTTGGGACGAGTTTCTGACCCTCCTGCAGCTGTGGTTTACATGGGTGTGCAATGGGAATGACAATGACAACCCGACAGTAGTGTGTGCATAGCTTCCTGTGATCCATGCTGTCCAGTGATGACTAAGCCCTTGCTCCTTGTCCTCATGGAGCTTGAGATAGTACATACTGTGTACCTTCCCAACTGGTTAAAAATAGTGTTTGTACCAGTGCTAATACAGTGTCTGGCACATAGTAAGCACCAAATGCAAGTTAGCTGCCATATTGACTTCCGATATCATGATGGTGGTCATTCTGCGCATGTCTTTTTATAATCCAGTTCAAACTTCAGTCACAATGTTTTCAAATCAGGTGTCTATCTTCAATCAACGTTTTAACATGGAAATTACCTACGACTGAAGTCTAAATTCAATATACAGATATTGAATACATATATTTATAATTTCTCAAGTGCTTAGAAAGTAGTCGATTCTCAAAACATGTTTAGTCACGGTGTATTCTTTGTTATCATAAGTTTATTTTTGTTTTGGGTAAAATAAAAACAAGACATATTTAATTATTGAAATGATTTACATAGGAAGTAATAGTATTCATTCATTTAGCAAATATTCTCTTATCAAAGGTCCACTGCACGGGTCCCCTTTAGCAGCAACACAAGGTTAGAACCGAAAGCAACAGGAAGGGCAGAAAGAGCTGCTAAGAGGCTGTCCCAGATGACAGAGAGGAGAGAGCGGAGCCTAAACTCGGGAAGCTGTTGCAGGGA
>NW_006159608.1:1353746-1361499 GCF_000334495.1 Tupaia belangeri chinensis | reverse complement strand
GGAAAGAGAGCTATTTATCTGGCTGTTAGTATACATTCATTAGTGGAGTCCTCCAAAACCCAATCAGCACTGAAAACTACTTTTCCTTCTAGTGTTTTGGATCTGTTCAGATTAGTAGTTAATCAAGGAGCATATATGAGCATTTCTAGATCCCAGGCCTCAGCTGCAGATGGGTGACCCAAAAACAAATAAGGCAGAGTTCTTGCCCACAGCTCTGTAAGCTTCTGGATCTGCATCAGGTGTAACTCCTCAGAAGTCTGGCTTCCCCTACTAGACTACGAATTCCGTAAATGTTGGGGTTGCGTTCTCACATGTACTGGAGGCTCTAATAAATATTTCCAAACTCTCTGGAAGCTTTTCTATGCCCCTCTGCCTGGTAAATACTTACTACTGTTTTATATTTTAAGTCAGATGTCATTTTTTAGGCAAGCGTTTTCTGACCTGGCTCAACTAGGTTGCACTGCAAAACACCCATAACATCCTTTTCCTTCAGAGTACTCTCCACAGTTTATTACATTTATTATGTGGCTGTATCTGTTCTCAATATGGCATACATAAGAAACAATTTTGATTTTGTCCCATCACTTCTTCTATTCACATTTCGATAAAGCTTTCTTCCTTGCCCTTGCATGACAGCTCAGGTGATTTTTTTTAGCTTTCTGGTAACCCAATTACATGAGCCATTTCAGTAGTCAACTGTGACACATTTTCAGATATTAAAATGTATATGTACAAATTGAACTTTAGCTTGACATCTAATACAAAGCACATCCCCTCTCCATGGTGTCAGCCACATATGCCCTGTTCTTCCACTCTTCCATCTCTGCTCCCCTCTCCTCTCCCACTTTTGACACCCTAACATCAGAGCAGAGGGTAAGAGGATTAGAAAAAAGTGGCCAAATTATTTTTATTAATAAGTGCTGCCTATATGGTCCTACTCTGCTACCAGTGTCTACCTACATACTCAAATGCTTGTCCTCTCTGAAGGAGCAATCCACGAGGCCCCAGAGGCTCCTGTGGGGCCCATTCTGCACAGCTCCCTGCAGAGAGGACATACTCCTCAGCCAACAGCTTGTATTCCCCCCACACCAGCCTCAGCTCTGGACTCCATGACAGATTCAAAGGCTTCTTAATGGCATTTTTTATTCCAAGACTCTTCCTTGGTTCAAAAGGTATCATCAAGTATAAATGGCCCAATCCTCTTTGCCTTCCTACATCTTCCCCTTGAGAAACCAATGTAGACTTACCTCTCCAGTAGCTACCTCCGCACTGCCCTCTCTTTTGCAGATAGCCTTCCAGTCTTTACAATTCTCTAGTTTCTGTGTAACTTAAGATAACGAATTCCAGGGATGGGTCAAGCTTTTTTATCAAGCTTTTCTCTGATCTCATGAACCTTCAAGGTTCTTGGTTTCACTTCTCAGATCACAGCCAACTGGACGGCAAGAAAAACATTCAATGATTCTATGTGGGTCCACGTTACATGGCTGAGAGAGGAGATGGGCCTTTCTTCCCTCCTTAGTAAGAAGGAAGGAGGGAAACACTTGTACTCCCTTATCAACACTCTATCTTGATAACTCTTTCTAGGCAGTAATCACTTATTTTAATTTCTAGTTTTCTCTTATGTGGATTGGAAATGGATGTTAATCAATATCAGATTCACCCTGTTTTTAACAAATCCTAGTGAATATGTCAGCACTGATTGCCAATTATTCTCTAAGTTCTCAGTGAAATTCCAAGTTGATAGGAATTAACAATTAACATCCTAGTAAACATCATTCGCTGACATCAATGTCTGTCTTCCCACTAGGTTTGTCTTTATAAGGGCTCTGTGTTTGCTCTCGTGAAATATGAGGCTCACGCATTTAGTATCTGGTGGATAGTAGCAGCTCAATAAATATGTGATGAAGTAATGAAAAGAGAATAATGAGAGACAATGAGAGACTTGTGTCACAAAACACCCTGGTTTGAGAGAACTAAGAGTTGGCCCTATTTTGAGAAAGGGTAAATAGGACAACGATTCTCTAAGCTTGGCTGCTCATAAGAATCAACCATAAACTTTTTATAATTTTTTAAGGGCGATTTTTGCTATAGAGTGCATGCACTCACCAGAGAAACAGAGAGAGACAGAAAGTGAGAAATCACCCCCCCCAGGGGGATGGCCAGGCTGCAATCCTTTCTCCTCCATTATCCTCTTGGGATTTTGTGCATATATGCACACACACACACACACACACACACACACACACACACACAGCATGAGTTTCAAGATATTGGGTCCAGGACTCGAACCATGGTCAGCCATGTGGGAGTCCAGCAGTGTAACCATTAAAAAACATAAATGCCAGGACCAGCAGGTGGCATAGTGGCTAAGGTGCTGGACTCCCACAGGGTCAACTGCAGTTTGAGTCCCAGACATGATGACTTGAAACTCATGCTGGGAGTGAGGCATGTCTGCCCCAAATTCCAAGAAGACAGTGGAGCAGAAGGGATTAAAACATGGTCATCCACCCTGGTGGGGGGGCTGATTTCTCACTTTCTGTCTCTATATCTCTCTCTTTCTCTATGGTGAGCACACATGCCCTATAACAAAATTCTCTCAAAAAATTAACAATAAAAATAAGTGCCTGGTCTTACTCCACTGTGTGCTGATTCAGTAGATATAGTTAAGAACCAGTGAGGTTTGTTGCGTAAGAACAGTTCAAATAATGTGCTAGGAGGGCTCAAGGGAAGGCAGGGTTAGACCCAGTTGAGAGTATCAAGAGAACTTTCTAGAGCAAGTGATGCACAAGGAGACTAAATGTGAGCAGATGGAGAAAGGGTCCTGAGAAGGATGGAGCTGGCAGGGAATGGCAGCCACTGGAGATGATATAAACAAGGCACTGAGGCTAGAAAGGTAGGATTCCTAACAGAATCCAGGGCACCTGCGGGGAGGAGGACAGGATAGGTGTGCAGTCCACCCAAATGCAAGTTGTTTCAATGCAGAAACCCAGTCTTGTAAAGTTAGGAAAACCATAGTGGGGAAATATGGTACAGTGAGCGGGTATGTGAGCTGTAACTCAAACTGCCTAAGTTACTCATCTACACAAGGAGGACAACAAAATTACTTCCAGTAAGAGGTTATGCTGAGGATTAAAGGAACTAATGTTTGTAATATCTCCTAGTACATTTTTATGTATGTGTGTGTACATATACATATATATACATGTATACACATACATACAAGTTGTATTGCACATAAATTATATATATACATACACAAATTCTCTCTATATAAATACACACACGCACACACACACACGTCTGTACCAACAGTCCCCAATTTACAACAGTTCAACTTAGAATGTTTTGACTTTACAAGGGATTTATCCAGATGTAATCCCACTGTAATATGAGGAGCACCATGGGACTTACCATGGAATTACAATGTCTTCTGAAATGCATATCACTTTTGAAACATCTTAAAGTCAGACAATCGTAAGCAAAAGTATCATATGTCAGGGACTGTCCACTGTGTTGCCAGCATTAAACGTAGCCTCAACTTATATTTTTGACTTATCATGAGTTATCATGGTGGTAACCTCATGGTAAGTCAGAGTCTGCTGCATGGATGTGTGTGCATGCATGTGTGTACACATACATATCTTTCCAACTCTGCATTCAGTGACACTCAGGTAGGCAACTTGAAATTGACAATTGACTATGTGTACCAGGAAACTGGCAAACCTGCAATCCTGAACCTTTTGTGTGTGTGTGTGTGTGAGAACTGGTTTACCTGCACTCCGTTAGCTGCTCTGGGAACATTGACTATATTGGAATGGATTGCACTGAATTGGGGTAAAAAGTAAGGAAAGGCTACAAGAAAACAAGAGCAAGTGCTAGAGGGAAAAACAGTCTGCCTAGAAAAGACAGAACAAGATCTTGGCCTTGAGTTGAGTGACAGTAAAAATGGAATATTTTTATTCTAAGCCAATACCCATTCCAACAAATTTTTCTACCCATCACTTCTCACCACCACTTCTAGAAAGAAGTGTGAAAATGACTGAGTAAAATAGATGCTTGGGACCAGCAGTTGGCGTAATGGCTATGTTGTTTGACTCCCATGTAGTCGACCACAGTTCGAGTCCCAGACCCAGTGGCTTAAACTCATGCCAGACGTGTGTGTGTGTGTGTGTGTGTGTGCCCAAGATCCCGAGAGGAGACTAGCATGGAGAAGGGATTGTGGTGTGGCCACCACCACCACCCCCGAGGGGTGATTTCTCTTTTTCTGTCTCTCTGTCTCTCTCTGTCTTTCTGGCGAGTGTACGCAACCTATAACAAAATCATCTCCCCCCACCAAAAAAAAATAGATGCTAAGAAGTTTTATCCATATCCGAGGTATAAATACTCAAAATAATTTGAGAAGTTCATTCTCTCTGTGAGGAAGAATAAATCCAGAAAGATACAGATTATAGTAAATTATCTGAGATGAAAAATCATTTTAAAAGTCAAATACTGCAGACCAGAAAAAAAATACTGTGATACTTTAGAAACACAAGAAACTTTATCATCAGAAGACTAGTAAGCACCATTAAAGGGAAATAAGAAAAGTTGTGAATAACAGAACAAAAAGAAATCTGAATAGCTATAAACTGTATCAACATTTAACCAAGTTAAGGCAAAAATAAGAATACATCTATACTTTTATTAGTCAACAAATTCATCCACTTTTAGTTTTCTGGCAGAGTTTGTGCTATTCCAAAGAATAATGAATGAGAACAAGTCCATTTAATGATAGGTATCACTTGTAAACAAATAAACGAACTTACTGAAGGGCTGGAACACCCCCTATTAAGCTTGTAAGAGGCTGACATCATTATTTAGATTGAACTTGCATGTGACTGACATCGGGCGCCAGCACTCTGTGAGAGAATATTAAGAACTGGGAGGGAACTTAGTAATAATCAAGGGCAATCATTCCACTTCGAGGATAGGAAAACAAACCCAGAGATTCTGATTAAGACTGTACTCTAATTTAGAAAAAGAAAATGACTACTTTTTATGCCCAAGACATTGTTTATACTACACCATGATGGCATTCAGAGTTTGGACAGCAAACAGATTTAGAAGACCATATCCTCCAGACCAGAGACTAGACAAAAAGCTTATCAGAACAAGGATCCCACCAATCTTCTTGGACAAAAATGTGGTCCGTGTTCACTTTAATTCTAGAAATCTTTCTTTCACAGTTCTCATTGCCTGAGTAGAATGAGGGGGAAGGCAGGGTTTTTTTCAGTCCCTTAACTTCCATAGATGACATCATGAATTTTAAATTGTTGTTGCCAAGGAGATAAAAGAAATACATATCAGGAAACAAAGAAATTGATTGCACTTCAAAGATGACTAGTCCTAGGCTTCAGAAAATCATTCGGCCTTTTGAATGGCTAGGATGAGCTCTCTACAGGAATGAAAACATATTAGTGTTCTAAAAATGCCCAGTCATTTATCTGTTCAGCAGAAGGACAGTGCGGTACTCATGGTATACTTTATGTGGCACGCAGCGTGAGAGGCCGTTCTCCTGCCATGCTTTCCAGGAATAGGCCACCCCTTACTTAATGAGACACCACCCTATTTCCAGAATCTAAAGGTGGTACCTTGAGGGGCCGGGAGGTGGTGTGGTGGGTAAGAGCTCTGGACTCCCACATGGCTGACTGCAGTTCATATCCCGCACCTGGCGGCTTGCTTTCTCTCTCTCTCTCTCTCTCTCTCTCTCACTCTGTCCCTCTCTGATCAAATTTAAATAAATAAGTTCAATAAAATAATTTATATAAGAAAAGATTATACCTTGAAAATTCTCAAACAAGAAAAGACAACTTTTCTCTAAGTTAACAGCTAGTTTCCAGTCAGTGAGTAATTTTTTATCCTGAAATGTACACTCAATGAAAAACAAATGAAAAGGGAAAAAACTCAGTAAACAAATCTGAAAAAGATGCCACAGCACACAGGAGCCTCTAAATTTACCAGTCAAGGAAAGCAGGCTCTTAAAGTGTATTCCAAACAAAACCATGAATTTAACTGGTTCCTGAGTTGAGCCTATTCGATGAATGACTTCCAGGGCCTCTGGCTCTTTGAGACTAAAGAAGAAAATTATTTTTAGCACGACTGTTTGGAAGCCTTTGAAAACCTGGATCTGCTATTCTGTCTGGTACTGAAGCAAGTTTTTTACTAAACTCTCGGGAAGATACCCAGTCTCTCGTGGATTTAGAATCCTGCAGCAACCGCCTTCCCAGAGCAAGGTACGGTTTTTACATTTTTTTCCCTAATTTTGGCAAATGTAGACTGAATGACCTATTGTTATTACATAGTAGATTTTGAGCTTATTAAACAGATAATTCTGTAGGGAGAATTCATGAAACTGAAGATTTGAGTTCAAATCTCTGTTCTGACACTGCAGTAATAGACAAGTTACTAGGCTTCTCTGGTTCTCTTTTCCCTGTCCAACCTATCACAGAAATTCCTTTGGGAATTTGAGATGGACTTAATATTTCTCTGTAGATTATAAAATGTTTTGCAAATGTCAGCATTAGCCAAAACTTCAGAAATCATGAACTATTGATAAATATTGATGAATACGTATTTTCCTTCATTCAACCTTCGTTGAGTCTCTACTGCGGTCCAGCCTCTGTCTCGGATGTTGGTGGGACAAGAAGCAAGGAAGTAGGTAGGCACAGCAGAGCGTTTATGTGGTCTTGCAGGGACTTGAGTGGTACCAGGAGAAGAGAAGTCATTCCAGAAAGGCAGGCACAACAGTTCTTCAGAGGAGAGCTGGGCCCCCACGTCAGAAGTGGAGAAGCCACGCACAGAAGCAAGCAGGGTGTAAACAGCGAGGCCCCCATCCTCTCTTGCTCACGGTGCCGTGCCTAGTGCTGCTAGAGAAAAACACAATGTGCCGTTGTGAAATCCCTACCCTGCAGGCCAAGGAAATGTCTTGCTTCAGCTCTTCCTGGGTACCTATTGCCTCCTAATGATTTCCAGGCAGTGCACATTTTCAACTTGAACTAATGAAGTCCAGCCCTTTGTCATGAAGTAAAATGTCATAGTTTCCCTCACATGAGGAAGGGGAAAATTCAAGTGTTTGGAAACAAAAAAAACCTTATTTGACTCTTAGCTGTGCCACTTCATGACTGTGTGGACTTGCGCCCACAGAGTTTCAATTTTCTTATTTGTTAAGTGAAGATAACAACATCGACTTCACAGAAAATGGCACGGAGGGCCAGCCAGCAACATGGTGGTTTAGGCGGCTGAATCCCACATGGCCAACTATGTAGTTTGAGTCCCAGACCCAACAGCTTGAAAAACATGCTGGGCAAGTGTGTATGCATGCCCAAAATCCTGAAGGGAGAGTGGAGGAGAAGGGAGTGTGGCACAGCCATCCTCCAGCGGGTGACTTTTTACATTCCCTCCATTCCCTCTCTCACTGTCTGTCTCTCTCTGGCAAGCTCATGTTCCCTATACAAATAAAATAAAATAAAATAAAATAAAAGAGGATGTCTTTTTTTTTTTTTTACAGAATTTCAAACCATTTATTGGCCAAACAGCCTTTGAACAAAGTCTACTTATTCAATATTCCCAAATTTTCTCTCAATTTCAATAGAAAGCCTTACACTCTTCCCTTAAAGAAATTCCACCACAGGACTTTGCTAAATCACCCCAGTATCAATGCTGGTATAAATACTGTGCCCAAAACATAAAGGTTACAATATTAAAAAAAAAAAAA
>NW_006159608.1:1307278-1352481 GCF_000334495.1 Tupaia belangeri chinensis | reverse complement strand
GGGGGTGGCGGGGGCCCGCAGCTGGCCCAGGTGGGCCCGTGCAGGGCCCTCCGCCCGCCGCCGAAGAGGATGTCTTTAAAACACCTAGCACTGGCATAGAAATAAGTCTACTGGTATGGTCTCTCTTTCCCAATTCATTTTATTTATTTATTTTTAGTATTTTTTCATTGTGGTAGAATATGTAGTTCTATAGCATTAAGTATTATTAACATTCTGATGCAGTATCATCACCATCTCTCTAGAACTTTCTCATCTTTCCAAAGCGAAACTCTGTACCTATTGAACAGTAACTCCCCATTCCTCTCTCTCCATTCTGGACAATCAACATTCAGCTTTCTGTCTCTGAGTTTGACTACTTTAGGAACATATATATGAAAAGTAATACAATGTCCGTCCATCTGTGACTGGCTTATTTCACACATCATAATGTCTGCAAGGTTTATCCAGGTTGTTGCAGGTATAAAAATTCCCATGCTTCATAAGGCTGAGTAATATTCCATTGTATGAATACACCATGTTTTATTAATCCACTCATCTGTCAATGGACGGTTGGGTTGCTTCCACCTTTTGGTGATTGTGAATAATGCTGCTATGAAAATGAGTATATAGGAGCCAGCAGATGGTGTAATGGTTATGTCACTGAACTCCCACATAGTCGACCGCAGTTGGAGTCCTAGACCCAGCTTAAAACTCACACCAGTCATGCATGTGTGCATGCCCAAAATCCTGAGAGGAGAATAGAGGGGAAGGGATTGTAGTATGGCCATCCTCCGTAGGGGGTGATTTCTCACTTTCTGTCTCTCTGTCTCTCCACCAAGCGTACTCACCCTATAGTAAAAATCTCTCTTAAAAATTTTTTTAAAAAAGAAAATGAGTATATTAATGTCTGTGGGAGTCTCTGCTTTTACAAATTTTGTATTGGTACCTGGTAGAATTGTTAGATAATATAGTAATTCTGTTTAATTTTTTGAAATTATTATACCATATTCCACAGAGATTATACCACTTTTAATTCTCACCAACATCTTTATTTTATTTTTAAAAATGCTATTTGCAAAGGGATCTCAATCTATGAACACTTTTTCTACTAGTTCAGTGTCTGCGAATTTAATCAGTATTTTTCCAACTCTCTTCTATGGCTGGTTTATAAAGAACAAAGGGTTCCACAACTAAAAGAATATTTACAAAACACTATCTACTGTTTTCCTGTCCTAAAGGTTTAAAATTCACATTAATTTGAAGGCTCTGAAACTAAAGTAACACAAATTAATTTTAAAAAGAATTTTTACATTTAATTTAATTATTTAATTTATTTTTCAGTTTTGGTATAGGACGTGTGCACTCACCAGAATAAATGAGAGAGAGAGAGACAGAGAAAATGAGAAAGCAAGGTGCCAGGTCCGGACTCGAACTGCCTTTGTCCATGTGGGAGTCCAGCGCTTCAACCACCACCCCACCTGCTGGCCCCACACAAATTAATTTTTTTTAAAAATAGCAGGTGATATGTTGGTTACAGAGCTGGACTCCCACATGATTGACCACAGTTCAAGTTCTGAACTCCGTGGCTTGACGATCATGCCAGGCATGCGTATATACATGCCCAAAACACAGAGAGGAAAGTGGAGAAGAAGGGATTACCATGTGGCATCCTCCCCACCCCCTGAGGGAGGCTGATTTCTCATGTTCCCTATCTCTGTCTGTCTCTGTCAAGTGCATGCACCCTATGTCAAAAACCTTTTTTAAAAAAAGTGCTTAAAAAACTGAAAGCCTGTTAACTTGTAATTCCTGTAATAAATGAATAAGGATGGAAGATCATTTACAATTAACCTACAGGATAGACTTGTTCAAGAATAATATTTCCAGAACTTTGATATTCCAACCCCAAAGAAGCACAGTAGAAAAACTATTAATTTATTTTAACACATTTTCTACATAAATATGCTTCATTCGATTCAATGCCTTAAAGCATACAGTATGAGAAGCAACTGCTAATGGATACAAAAATTTTTCAGAACTTTTAAAAGATTCTAAATTTGGATTATGGTATACATTGAGTTGTATACTTGAATGTACTCTACAGTGTGCAAATTATATATTTTTTGTAAAACTGTTAAAAATTATTACAATGACTACATTGTTTATAATTATAAAAGAATAAAAATGTCTCAAATGTTCAATAATAGGAGACTAGTTAGATGGAATACATCCATACAATGGATAGTCTACAGCCACTAAAAAAGAAGAAGAGAGTTCTGTACATCCGATGCAGAAGACACATTACTGATGGAAGCTAAGTGGAAAAGTAGGATGCAGAATTCTGTGTGCAGGACACAGTTAGGGAAGGACTTCACGGGCAATAGGAATCATCCATTCAGAGCAGGAAACTGCGTATGGAAGACTGGGAGGGAGGATAAGAGTTCTACATTTCATTGTATATCCTTTTGAATTTCATGAACTGTATATTTATTAGCAATATAAAAATATGTTTTTATTTTTTAGGGAGATTTTTGCTATAGGGCACATGCATTCACCAGAGAAACAGAAAGAGAGAAATCACCCTCTGGGAGGACAGTCATGCTGCAATCCCTCCTCCTCCTTTCCCCTCTTGGGATTTTGGGCACACACGCACATGTGCCCATCATGATTTTAAGCCTCCAGGTCTGGGACTCGAACCGCAGTCAGCCATGTGGGAATCCAGCAACTTAATCATTATCCCATCTGCTGGTCCCATAAAAAAATGTTTTTAAATATCTTTAAATACCCTAGACTGCAAAATTAAAACAACTCATTCCTTCATTTGTACATAGACCCCAGGAAAAGCTATGTAAGCCCCCCTTCCCCTTCTGTTGTAATATTTTCTTTTTTTTTAGAGAGAGAGAGTTTTTTGCTATAGGGTGTGTGTGCTCGCCAGAAGGACATAGACAGAGAGACAGAAAGTGAGAAATCATCCCCCAGGGGGGATGGCCATGCCACAGTCCCTTCTCCTCCATTCTCCTCTTGGGATCTTGGGCACGCACGCACACGCGGCCGGCATGAGTTTAAGCCACCGGGTCCGGAACTAGAACTGCGGCTGACTACATGGGAGTCCCATGACGTAGCCATTATGCCATCTGCTGGTCCCTGTTGTAATATTTTCATATTTCCTAATTTTTCACTATTTTTTTCTCACAAAATTCACACCACCCTCCAAAAACACTTCCTTTTTCCCCAGCCTATGTTTTTGTGCTTAGCATTGTTGTAGGTGGGTAGAAATATCAATGACTAAAACAAAGATTCCTGCCCTCTTAGAGATTATATTCTGTCAGTTGGAAATTACAATATAGAGTAAAGATAGGAATATCTAGTGAGTTAGCATTGTAAGTATAGTGGAGAATAGAAAATAGTAGAAGGTAGAAGGAGACAGATCACGGCTTTTTTAAAGGTCAGAGGGTGGCTGACTCTGTGGCCCGGGGGTTAAGACGGCTGGATCCCACATGGCTGAGTGCATAGTTGGACTCTCAGACCTGGTGGCTTAAGAAACACACTGGGCACATGTGCATGCCCAAAATTCCAAAAGATGGCAGAGATGGAGAAGAAGGGATTACAGAAAGTGACCATTCCCCACAGGGAGTATTTTCTCCTTTCCCTCTGTCTCTGTCTCTCTCTGGCAAGAGTATACATCTTCTAGCAAAAATAAATACATAAATAAATGCCAGAGAGAGAGTGAGCCTTATGGGAAGGCCCACATGGGAAGGTTCTGAATTTGTGTCCACAGATCTTCCTGAATGTGCTGAACACGTGCTGCCCATGATTTGGGGCTGGCTAAGACTGGGAGTGGACGACACTGCTGGACCCATTGGGGATACCGCTCTCTCTGTCTCTCTTCCTCTCTTTCCCCCTCTCTTTTTCTCATTTATGAAAGAGAAATGGATAAACTTTGGGATGGGAGAAGGGTTTTAGATATCAGGAGCAACATGAGAACATACGATAGCCCCGAGGCCAAGCACATCCAGTGTCTAGAGGAACACCCAGGAGCACAATGTGACTGGTGCTGAGAAGGTGCGAGTAGAAGATGGAGTCAGGGAAGTAACGGAGCCTTTTGGTCTTGTGTGAAATGGGGAACCATTACAGGATGATGCCCTTGTGCTTTCCATTATAACCCACACTTACCTTCCTGCATGAACTGAGTCCATGAACAATTTAAGACTTGACTGATGACTCACCACCGCGCCATCAGCACGCACCCACACCACAGAGCATGGTTCTTCAGTTCAGACTGCAAGTGGGTAGTCATTCTGAGTGCCTTTCTGAAGGTTCCAATCGGCGATGCTCACAGCATTTATACTGCTGTATAGACGTATCCTAGCCCACTTATCAATGACAAGCAAGATTTTTGTTCAATAAATAAAGCTGCTTTCATTGTTTTAATTTATTTCTTCTTTAAGTATCTTTTGGTCTGGATAGTGGTATTAAATACCTTTTTTGAAAAGCACTCTTTAAAATTTTTATTTAATGATTTCTTCCATAAGAGAAAGTGACAAAGAGACAAGAACCCCCAACAGAGTCTTCATGCTGTGCTCCAACCATAGTATCAGACAGGCCAGGTGATGTGCACACCTCCGTGCACCCAGGATGTGCAGGGACGTCCTAGACACAAAGCCGGCACCTTTTCCATGCGGGTCCAGTGGCATTACCGCTGAGCCACATTTTTTTTTATTAAGTTGTATTTGTTTTTACGTTTAATCACTGTATGTATTTACAGCATACAAAATGAATTTTCCCAGCATAAGTATATTGTGTATTAGTCCAGTCAAAGATAATACTGTACTCATTATTATCAACAGATAATTTTCCATTTGTGTGGCCATTAAATGTTTTGCTCTTTTCCCCTGACCTCTCCTTCCCACCCCCATTGCCCAGTCTCCTCCCACACTGGCTCTGGTATTCACAGCTGCTCTCCATGACTGCATATCTTCCAGTCGTTCCGTGTCTGCCATAGAGTGCAGACATTCAGTATGTATTTAAAATCTCTGCTTCCCTTTTTACCATGAACAAGACCTTTGCCATAATTTTCCTAGACAGTTCCTGTGACCATTGGCACAGTTGTGTTTTCACAGCTCCATCACCGTGTCTGAGAAACCCTCTTAGAGCCAACGCCGAGCCTCAGCCTGCAGTCTTCATTTCTGTGTCTGGTGAGAAGACTTTATGAGAACCTCCTAAGAGCATGTTCTCTTGCATCCCTTTTACAAGGCAGAGGACTGGCGATTTAATCAGTGCATCTAATTTTAACTGAGACAAGGAGTGCACAGAGAGGCTTTTCTGGAAGGGGTGATGTCTATAAGACCCGCTGGGCTTGTCAGAGAGTTGCTTAAGCCCAGTTAAGCAGTAGGATCAGTAACTCTGAGTTTGCACTATGTGACAAGTCTAACAGGGCATGGCGGAGATGTGCTCCTTTGTTTTATTTTTCTTTTTCTGGCTACTAACACTGAAATTTGGTCAAGTATCCAAAGCCTGTATTTGGATAAATTCCTTTGATTTTCATTAATAAGACTTCTAGGAATCAAACTTACTTTAAAATCACATGTGCATATTGTGTTTTTCTCAGTTTGTCATTCCTATGCTGTGGCAAATTTCTGGGTCTTATTCCAAACTGTTGTAATTTCCCATGGGTAACATATGCCTGATTAATTTTCTAATGTGGTTATTAAAAAGCAAAATAAACAAACACAACTTCATCTGATTGCTTTTCCCACGTTCTATGATTATTTCCTTTGGGAAAGGATTTGCCAGGTGGAGTACTATACAGGTTTCTTGTTAGAGCACAGATTCGCCCATCCAAAAGCTACTCATTTACGAGACTCAAGATCACCTGTACATGTCCTTCCATTCAAGAACCTGCTCATCCTAAGAACCATTTAGCCTAGGAAGATGGGTCACCACCGACCTCACTCTCCCCACCCCTAGCTTACATGCCGGGACGTCATGCTACTAAATGATCCATCCCCAACTGAAGGGTTTGTGAAGGGAAAACCCAAGTCTTATTAAATCAGAGAAGAGACCTACGGCCTGAACACTCAGAGCACATGGCATCAGGCACGGTTTAATTTCACCCAGCTCTTTTTTTTTGAGAGAGATTTTTTGCTATAGGATGTGTGCATTCACCAGCCAGCCAGAGAGAGACAGAGAGATAGAAAGTGAGACATCAGCCCCCCAGAGGGGATGGCCACGCTGCAATCCCTTCTCCTCCATTCTCCTCTTGGGATCTTAGGCATGCACGCATACGTGCCCGGCGTGAGTTTAAGCCACTGGGTCCTGGACTCAAACCGTGGTTGACTATGTGGGAGTCCAGCAACATAGCCATGATGCCAACTGCTGGTCCCATCGCCCAGTTCTTTAATTGTGCCCCAGTGCTAAAAACTCAATGGGACACCAATAGCATTACATTCTGTAGATTTTAAAGTTTGAGACCCCCCTCAGGACATGCACAGTACTCCAGTTAACACTGATTGACATTACACATGATTATCAAGTGAACAAAATGGTTTTCCTGAAAATGCTTCTTTCTTTCTTCTGCTTTAAAAAGTTCATAAATTCTGGGGACCAGCAGTTGGCATGGTGGCTAAGGTGCTGGACACTCACGCATGGCTGACCATGGCTCGAATCCTGGACCTGTTGGCTTGCCTTCTCACTTTCTCTCTCTCTATCTTTCTCTCATCAAATTATAATAAATGTGGGACCAGCATTTGGCATAATGGCTATGTCGCTGGACTCCCATGTAGTAGACCATGGTTTGAGTCCTGGACCTGGTGGCTTAAACTCACACTGGGCGCGTATGTATGTGTGCCCAAGATTCTGAGTGAAGAATGGAGGAGAAGGATTGCGGTGTGGCCATTCCCCCAGGGGGTGATTTCTCATTTTCTGTCTCTCTGTCTCTCTCTATCTTTCTGGAGAGCACACATGCCCTATAGCAAAAACCTCTCCAAAAAGAAAAAAAATTAAAATAAATGAATGAATAAATAAATAAATCTTTTTTTAAAAAATGGCATAAATTCTAAGAAAATGATCACAGATTCATGAGAAGATGAGATGGAATTTCAGCAGTACACTAGGAACAACTTAAATGTCTATAATGGGAGATTGTATACATCAAAGATAGTAGAGACAGGAGCAAATTTTTATAAAGAATTATTTTATTTAGCTTTATTTATTATTATTATTGTAATCTTTCCAGAGAGAGAGAGAAAGGGAAGTGAGAAAGTAAGCCTCCAGATCCAGAACACAAACCATGGTCGGCCACATGGGAGCCCAGTGCCCTTAACCAACCATGCCAACTGCCAGCCCAAAAACAAATTTTTTTTTTTTTTGGAGAGATTTTCACTGTAGGGCGCGTGCGCTCGCCAGGCAGACAGAGAGAGACATAGAGACAGAAAGCGAGAAATCACCCCTCAGGGGGGATGGTCACGCCGCAATCCCTTCTCCTCCATTCTCCTCTCGGGATCTTGGGCACGCATGCACACGCGCCCAGCGTGAGTTTTAAGCCACCAGGTCCAGGACACGAACCGCGGTCGACTACGTGGGAGTCCAGCAACATAGCCATTACGCTAACTGCTGGTTCCCAAGCAAATATTTTTTAATGTTATGACTAAGTGTTGACAGGTGAAGTGTTCATGATATAGAGTTAAGTTAAAATGGTAAAGAATTGTAGGAATGATTTGATATCACTTTTGTTCGTGACATAAAGACTGGAAAGATATATGTATTAAAATGTGAACAGTAATTATTTCTGGGTGGAGAAAATGATGTTGCCATTTACCTTACTCATCTGCACCTCTAATTTTCTATTTGTATAATATATGTTGCTTCCACAAAAAGAAAAATGTCATTTTTCAAAGTCTATCATGATTTCCACAGAACAAATGAGACACAGTGATTTATTTTGGAAATTTTTTAATCAGTCCTTCATCTACACCAACCTCTGTGTAGGGCACTGAAAACTCTGTATCAATAATGTGTTACTAGTTTCTAATGACAGGATTTTACAGATATGCAAACACTGGAGTGCACTGTTGCAAATGCCCACTCTTATGTAAAAATGGTGTCAACCCTGTCAACTCCCTGACCCTGAGACTATGCACTGATGCCCATATATTTCTCTTACAGAGCCAAAGATGTTTGTCTTGCTCTATGTGACAAGTTTTGCAATTTATGCAAGTGGACAACCTCGGGGTAATCAGTTCAAAGGAGAGAACTACTCCCCGAAATATATCTGTAGTATCCCTGGCTTACCTGGACCTCCAGGACCCCCTGGAGCAAATGGCTCCCCTGGGCCCCATGGTCGCATCGGCCTTCCAGGAAGAGATGGCAGAGATGGCAGAAAAGGAGAGAAAGGTGAAAAGGGAACAGCAGGTAATAAGCGGTGATGTTTTATAAAACACCCCTTGTCCCCACCTTCACACTGCTCCCCTTTCTCTTTTTCTCTAATGGGTACTGCTCCTTAAAGCCTTTCTCCACTTCACCTTCATCCATCCTAACAAGTTTTGAGCCGTTACTGTGCTTCAGATGCTGCCCTAATCCTTAATCCTTTACCTTAACCCTTCCTTCATCACAATGACGACTCTTTCAAGCGGATAGTACCACATTTTATAGATGAGAATATTGAACCATAATGTGATTGAACGAATTACTGAAAATGGATGGAGAAGAACTTGCACTGCTAGGGACTGCCAGAGCTGGACTCAAACTCTGACGCCAGGAACCACCGGCTACCCCAGCTAGCAGGCAAGGCTGGAATGCACAAGGGCATGACTGGACAGACAGACAGATGGGCAGGAGGGGAGAGGGCCAGACCTAGAGGAGAACTGGGAGCCAGATGCGCAGATGCCATCCCACTAATACCCTGAGCAGAGATGCGTAAGGGCTTCTAGATTTTCTCTCTCCCAGATGAAATGACAAGAGCACTGCCTACCCTCCCTTTCCTAGTTCACCATTGTCCCACTTTTCCTATGGCAGCTAAAAAGTAGATCTCTTGTAACTCTATACAGAAACACAGTTACCCCCTAGTCTCTCAGCAATTTTCACTTTTTTCTCCCTACAAGTAAAGTTGGCCCAGGAAACTTGCCAAGGTCTGCAGTCTTTCAGAGTAAACTGAACTGAAATCCTAGAGAGGCTCCTTCAACTCTAAAAGAGGAAAGTGTTTGGAATCAATCTTTAAAACAAGTTTCTGAGTGTAAAAGTTGGGACAAAAGATAGGAAGGGGAAAAAAAATCAATGGATCTAAGAAATATGTCTCTATCTAATCATCGCACCTGATCTACTGGACTTCTGTGAAACATTGTCATAATATATTCAGATTAGTGGGTAATAATTTATTCTGAATTTGCCATGTAAATATATTTAGCAAATCAATAGCCACCCAGCATATGAACATTGTTTGATGTTAGATAAAGAACCTTTGGATTAAATGTTCAACATAAGACAAAAGTACTTTTAATGTAATTTTCTAAAGCTTCTGTAAGGTAACACCTGTGAATATAAATATTGGAGTCATGATCATGAATTTCTTTGAAATACTGTAACATCAGTTTATGTAGGCACTCCTTACTTAACACCCGAGTTCCATTCTTAAGATTAGGTGGGTAAGTCAGCTGGTCAGAAAGCGAGGAGCTTCAGTGTGTATCTCGTGTGCCATGGTGTCACGGAGCATGTATTTTGAATAGGTGTCACCCGCTACCACACTAGAGTAATGTCATTTATCCATACCAAGAAGCATGCATTAGATATATGCCTGAAAGTGACAAGACACCCTGCAGCACAATAACATACATCTGGAATAATTGTTTTTATTTACTCTGAATACTACTATGGGTACATAATAAAGTACAAATTTATAAGCAAAATATATGGCCCTGCATGATTGTGAGCACTTCATGTAGAGAACACTAACCGACTGTGGGAGAAGACGAAGACTGAAAAGGGGCGTCCCGAGACTCACAGAGACTGCACGAGGGGATTCCCCAGCTGGAGAACTGGAGGACCGGCTGTAAGTTGTTAACAGGCAGGTCGCTAAGTGAGGAGTGGCTGTGGGGTCTTACTGGCCCTTTTCGTTCTCTGTGTCTGGAAGCAGTAATTTAGTGGCTGCACAAGCCAGCGTTGTAGTCGCAATGACAGGTTTAGACCTTGGCACCTTTGTTTACTAAATTAGTGTCCTTGGGCAAATCGCCTCTCAGAGTCTCTGTGTTAGTAACGGTGACTGCGAATTTTAAGGACAATGATGCATGCAAAACACTCCACAGAATGACTGTTGTGTAGTAAGCTCTCGGTAAATGTTAGCTGTTACTGCCTCTTACATTTTGATCTGCAAATACGGGTCATGGCTAAATACATACTACCCAAGGCCATATAATAAACTATAAATGAGTAATTTGTTTTATGAGGTAGTTTTAATGTTTTTTAAAAATATATATGATTATGCATTCAGATGAAATTTCAGAATTGCTACAATTTTAACCAGCTATTTCCCTTGTTTATCGATTCATTCGTTCAACATGCACGTGTGCATTATTTATCCAACAAGTTTTTGTGCATCTATTAATATTCAATATTATCCAAGACTAGCGTTTCTCAGCTTTTGTTCTGATAGCATTTAGGGTTGAATAATTATTTACTATAGGGTAGCTGCCCTATGCATTACAGGATGTTTAACGACATCCTGCAAGATGGCAACAACTCCCTCCCCAACTATGACAACCAAAAATTCTTCAGACCTTGCCACCTGTCCCTTGGGTAAGAATATGGTAATATAGGCAGTGTGAAATTGCACCTGACTGAGAACACTATTCTAGACACTGGGAACACAAACATGACTAAGACATTGTCCTTGCCTTGATAAGCAGACATTTGTGTAGAGAAGGCCAATATGTCACCATATAATTACAATATGTCATAATGATAATAATGGTGATAGTAATAATAATAACCATTTATTAAGCACTTACTCTATGCCAGGAACTTTCATTTAGCATCTAAAGCCCACCATAACCTTATTGGCAATAATTATAATTAGCAATAATAATAATGTTACAAATATTACAAGTGATTCAAAAATAAAATAACCTTCCAAGCTGACATTATTTTAAACACAATATACACATGTGTACACATAGGATTTATAACAACCAATAAAGGAAAGGTTAAAAATTCCTATATGATCAGGACCAGCAGACAGCGTAATGGCTATGTCACTGGACTCCCATGTAGTCGACTGTGGTTCAAGTCCAGGACCTGGTGGCTTAAACTCACACCAGGCACATGTGCATGCGTGCTCAAGATCCCAAGAGGAGAATGGATGAGAAGGGATTGTGGCATGGCCATCCCCCCTGGGGGTGATTTCTCACTTTCTGTCTGTCTCTGTCTTTCTGGTGAGCACACGCATCCTATAGCAAAAAACTCCTCAAAAAAAATTTGTTGTATATTGCTGTATGATCAATAGGGAGAAGCATACTTCACTGAACAAACTACAGGAACAGAGTCCTTTGGCTTTGGGGATATGTTTTTAATGTGGCACAGCTGGGCAAAGTGTAACTGGGAGCTTCTGTTCTCTCTGTCCTTTCATGCCACCACAAATGTCTTCTCACTCATTTGCCCTTGACGAATATCCCCACCATATCCACCCCAAGCAAATCAGGGAGAATCAAGCATATTTTTGTTCAACTTCCCTACCCTAAATGGGAAATATAGAGCTTATTATATTGAATTATAAATTTTCTTCAAGAATATCTGTATCCCACACTGGACTATAGCAATTATTATTGTAACATATTATTAACATTTAATTTTATATGAAAGTGTATCCATACAAATATCTTCAAATAACACTAGAACTACCTCATTCCAGATTATTATATGGATTTTGGTATTCATGAACTTAGCTATGACCCATATTAGCATATCACAAGGTAATAAGCAATAATAGCTAACTTGAGGGTAGGGAAGGTGTCACTCATGTTGCTCAGTTTGGTAGCACAGTGACTTGGCATGAGTGAATGGTGATCATATTAAATAATAAGTAGATCTGTGCATGCATAGATCCATGGATGGACAGATGAATGGGAGAAATAAATGTCACTGAAGATTAAATCTAAGTAGACCAATTTTATCAAGAAATAAGAAAAAATCCTTAGACTAACCTTTATTCCATAATTATCCTCTACACAAGCACAAGTTGACTGACTAGGGAGAGGGAGAATGATTTTCGCCTTATTTCTACTTTTAATGTGTAGGTCTTTAGCACATAAGCAAATTCTTTATGCAAAGAGTAAGGAACATCGTAAATTGTTACAGCTGATCCATGATCAGGTATCACCCCGCAGTTCAGTGTATTATTACCTGTACTACTGAAAATCCAAACGTTGAGTTGCGAAGACTTTTTCTTGGATAGGTCGTGAAAGTGCATCTCAGTATTTATGGTTTGGTCTTAAAGAATTTAAGAGAGAAGGAGATGGCACTCTAGCTAAATGTCTTTGTTTTATGGACTAGGAGACTAAAGCCAGGGCACTCGAGCCCCTTCAAATTCACCTAACAACCAATGGCTGCACTAGGCAGTGACCCCAGATCTGCCAAGCTGTCGTTTAGTGCTCTGTGCTCACCGAGTTTGGAGCGGACTTTCAATGTCCTTGTATCACAACTAGGACATTTATTAAGACCCAGACAAGAAGTGACTTGTCCAAAATCACAGAGGCTGGAGGATGTGAGCATGCGATGAAACCTTAATGTCAGAATTATTAGTGAAATCGAAGTGGTTTTTATGATTGCAAGGATAATTTATTAAGGATAAAGACAGACAAAGTTAAGCTCCTATTGAAGGTAAAATGGCAATGCAGAAGATGCAGCCTTTGATTGCAAAGTGAATTGAAGAGCAAAATAGTGTTCATATTCCAGTTCTAGCAACGGGGCCAGAGGGATGCAAACATTGAGGATGAGGTCATTAGGATTTTACTTCAAGGAATAAATATCAGAGAGTGTGCTGGCTGAGAACAGTAGTTTCAACCTAATAACAAAAGGCAAAAATGGAGAGGTGAGACACTTGTGCGACACAGATAAGGTTTATGATCTGTTGGCGAGGATGTGTAATAGTCTCAACTAGGGCTGGACTGCGGTGTACGTGATGCTGCGTAGTCTCTTCACAGTCTAAATGATGTATAGCGATTTAGTGTACAAATAATAATAATAAAAGTTGTCTACCACTAAGGGACAGTACTGTGTTCAATAAATGCTGATTCTGACTCACCAAGTAAGGATCGCTTTCATTATTAACATCATCTAAGCATTATTAATTGTTGAACGATCACTTTCCAGAATTATTAAAACAAGATATTTGGTATCTTAAGGTTAGAGCTTTAATTCTCCTCAAATTTACTCTTAACACTTCATCGCTAACTTTACCAAACAACTGAGAAATGATCAAATTATCAAACTCACACATTGATGTGTGTATGATATTCAAATAAATTATATCAAAGCACTATTATGATTTTAAAATGCTTAGCTTAAGAAAGTTATCAAGAACAAATACATACTTAAAAGTGAAACTACACAATACGTCAACAATATGTTTTCCCTAACTATAAAAGTGTGTTACAGGTTACCAATAATTTGAATACTTTTTGAGAAAATATTATCTTATAAGTAATATTTATGAAATTGATTTGTTCATAAAATTGAATGACATCTTTTATAGTATTAAGTCCGTGGCATTACATATTGTTTAAAATTAAATGAATTTTGTTTATTAATTTTAACCACAATCACCATTTTATAGAAACTTAGAGTTAGTTTGCAGCTACAAAAAAAACTGGACACAGAAAATATTCTTGTGATTTTTATGGTGCTTTTTAATATGGTGATTTTTAATTTGTTGAAATCCTTTCACAGCTTTTGTCTTTTCTGTATATAAAGAGGCCCAGAGAAATTAAGGGATTTGCCTAAAATGATACAACCATTTAGTGGCAGAACCAAATAGAATCTAGGATTCTTGACTCCAGACCCGCAGGTAAGAGGCATTTTGATCATTAAGCTAAGAAGGCTTGGATTCTAGTCCTCGCCTGTGACCGAAGCAAGTTTCTTCACTTCTCTGGGACTCAGCTTTGTTCTTTAAAAAGGGCTGCTGCATAGTGGTTATTTGTTGTGTCTTGGATATTGCAGTATATTGAGCCCTTGCTCTGTACCAGGCACCTCGCCACTGCCCAGGTATGCTCTGGCTCCAGAGTCAGATAGGCATGAGTTCTTATCACAGGCCCATCACTCACTACTTCTGTTTCCTTGAGCAAAATAATTTCTCTGCCGCTCCGTTTCCTCATCTGCAATGGAAGTAGCAATAATTCCTGGTTCATAAAGTTGTTATGAGACTTAAATAAGATAATGCATGCAAATAAAGCACCTGACACTGTCCCTGATATATAATAAATAATAAATATAAGTGAATGTTATTTTGATTAAATCTTTTATCCTAACAGAAGCAGAATGGAGCATGAGACTGAAAGCCTTTAAGCATTTGTCGGGTTCTGTTTGTCCCTGTGAATCCACCTTGGGGAATAACAGTATCGTACACACAGAACTCTTCCCGTAGTTAATAATACCTGGTTGTGAATAATTCAGTGGCAGATGACCCATCATTGGATGAGAGTTCATGATCTTAACCCTTAGGGATTTAAATTATTTCTCACATACTCAAGGGATTTGACTTGAAATTCTGGTGAAAATTGTCTATTTCCATTTGTAATATATCATTTTTTCTATAGATTTATCTTTAGTAGTACACCATGGAAGGTTGACTAAAAAGACAAAGTTAGGGTTTGCTGGGTCTTGCAGAAATGCTGTTTGTGACTGTTTTTAGAGAAACTATTAATTAAACTATAAACTCTTTTGAAGGTTTGAAAGGTAAAACTGGACCACTGGGTCTCATTGGTGAGAAAGGGGACCAAGGAGAAACTGGGAAGAAAGGACCCACGGGGCCAGAGGGAGAGAAAGGAGAAGTGGGTCCAGTAGGACCTCCTGGACCTAAGGGAGACCGAGGAGAGCCAGGGGACCCAGGGCTGCCTGGAGTTTGCAGATGTGGAAGCATCGTGCTCAAATCTGCCTTTTCTGTTGGCATCACAACCAGCTACCCAGAAGAAAGACTCCCTATTATATTTAACAAGGTTCTCTTCAACGAGGGCGAGCACTACAACCCCGCGACGGGGAAGTTCATCTGTGCTTTCCCAGGGATCTACTACTTTTCTTATGATATCACGTTGGCTAATAAGCATCTGGCAATCGGGCTGGTGCACAATGGGCAGTACCGGATAAGGACCTTTGATGCCAACACAGGGAACCATGATGTGGCTTCCGGGTCCACAGTAATCTACCTTCAGCCAGAAGATGAAGTGTGGCTGGAGATCTTCTTCACTGACCAGAACGGCCTCTTCTCAGACCCAGGCTGGGCAGACAGCTTGTTCTCTGGATTCCTCCTATACGTTGACACGGACTACCTAGATTCCATATCAGAAGACGATGAACTGTGATCGGACTGCTGACCAGAGTGTTCCCAGATCCCTGGGGCAGACACATTGTTTTAATCTGGGGTCCTGGCAGGCAGAACAAACAGGAATGGAACCCTAGGGCATTCCCACTCGAATTCCAGAATATTTGCAGATAGTTCTACCAGAACCTATCAAAACAAATGACCAGAAGACAAATCGCCAAACAACTGAGACCACACCAAAATGTAAAAAAACAATAATACCAGATAAAAATCCTCTTGAAAGAATGAAAGACAGCATTAATGATTTTTCTGTTAAGTGCCCTGAGCCATAAAACCAGCTGGAAGTGATATTCCCTCATTAAATCTTCATAAAATAGTATTCTTATCTATTATTTAGGAGAATTATAACGTCTTAGATCAAATCTTTGACAATTCTCTAAAGGCTATATAGTAAGTAAAAAAAAAAAGTTGTTTGCAAGCAAGCTAAAGAAAAGTGATTATTTTATTGTGCTATTCATTTCATGTTTATATATACATATATTCACTCAACAACTATTTTTACCCCTTCTCCTGCACTTTTCCCTCATGTCAGAATTTGGTGTACACATCCACATGTGCCCAGACACATCTCTGAATGCTGGCACTCAGACCACAGTCAGCCACATGGGATCTAGCTTCCCTTAACCACTAGGTACTGGACAACAGCTCTTCAATGAGCCTGTATAAATCAGACACCTTGGTGCTCATCTTTAATATGGAGGTAAAACAAAATCCCTACCTCGCACACCCAGTGTTATAATTCTGTGTGATGAGTACCATGGTAACAGACCAGTTCAGTGCTGCTGGCACACAGGACCTGCTATTACTGGGGCTGGGAGCCGAAAAACATTTTTACACATGGAAAATCACTAAGCATGCCAAGGTGTTTATGTATGAGTGTGGTGGATACAAAGAAAACAAAGAATTTTGCATCTTCCCTCCTCCCTATCTCACCTTCAATACCTCGTTGCTATTTTCAATCAGGAGGGGGTGAAAAACTTAGAGATAAAGGAGGCTTAAGATGGGCAGTGAAAATAAAGATGGAAGTGAAAACATTCTTCCAAATCTTTTGTCTCAATAGCTTTTCTCACAAAGAAGCTATTTCACATTATGGTAAGACATCATTTCTCATGGATTTCCGAGATATTTGAATAAAGCAAAGCACATGACTACTGCTTTATGAATAAGACAATAGGAGGAGTGAACAAGAGAGACCAAATGTCTATGTGAATAGGTGTGTCTCTTCCAAGTCTTAAACCTCTTAGTTCCACTCTCTAATTTGTGTCTGCCTCTTTTTCCCCAATGGACTGCAATTGCTCAGTTAATCTCACCCATAATTATATCTCATTTCCTCCTTCTTTGGCTCATTTAATAGTATCCCTTACTCTCCCTTTTTTGTTATCTTTTAGTCCTCCTTCTATGTATTTCGTTTTTTAGAGAGAGATTTTTACCATTGGGTGTGTGTACTTACCAGAGAGACAGAAATCCAGAAACCACCCCACAGGGGGTATAGCCATGCCACAATCTCTTCTCCATTTGCCTCTTGGGATTTTAGGCATGCATGCACATGCACCCAGCATGAGTTTTAAGCCGCTGGGTCCAGGACTTGAACTGCGGTCAACTACATGGGCGTTCAGTAGACGTGACCATTATGCCATCTGCTAGTTCCCTACTTCTGTGTATTTCTATCTTCACTCATTCATTTAACAAATATTTGACTATCTCCTCTGCTTGAATCACCTTACTGGATTCTGTGTGTACTTACCAGAGAGACAGAAATCCAGAAACCACCCCACAGGGGGTATAGCCATGCCACAATCTCTTCTCCATTTGCCTCTTGGGATTTTAGGCATGCATGCACATGCACCCAGCATGAGTTTTAAGCCGCTGGGTCCAGGACTTGAACTGCGGTCAACTACATGGGCGTTCAGTAGACGTGACCATTATGCCATCTGCTAGTTCCCTACTTCTGTGTATTTCTATCTTCACTCATTCATTTAACAAATATTTGACTATCTCCTCTGCTTGAATCACCTTACTGGATTCCGTGAAGACAAAGCAACACCTAAATGAATATGGCATAGCCCCTGACATCACATTTCTTAGGATACAAGAAAGAAACACACACACACACACACACACACACACACACACACACACACACACAAATTACCTATAATTCTGAAAATGAACATGTTAAAATGTGCAAAGTGCTAAACTGAGTAGAAAGACTAAATGCCAAGAAACAGAAGGAAATATTTACTTCCAGTTAGGGAATGAGGGAGGAGAGACAGGGAAATATTTACTTACAGTTAGGGAATAAGAGAGGAGAGATAGGGAAATATTTTCTGTCCATTGGTCCCTAAGAGATGCATAGGACTTGGTGTGCTCAAGTCATGGAAAGGGTATTTGAGACAAAGAGAATGATGAGGATAAAGTTCAGAAATGAGAACAGAGACCCAGAAGTGGAATCAGTGGACCATGTTACATATGTAAGAGCCTTGAATGTCAGCCTAAAGATGGGGAACTTTATTCATGGAAAGTGTAGAGCCCCTATGTGTTACAGAGTTGGGGTCATTCATTATCAGTTGAAATTTACAAAGAAAAAGCAGTTGTACGGACCAGCAGTTGGCGTAATGGCTATGTCACCAGATTCCCATGTAGTCAACCACGGTTAGAGTCCGAGACCCTGTGGCTTAAACCCATACTGGGCATGCGTGCCCAAGAGAATGGAGGAGAAGGGATTGCAGTGTGGCCATCCTCCCGGGTGGTGATTTCTCGCTTTCTGCCTCTCTGTCTCTCTCTCTCTTTCTGGTGAGTGCACACACCCTGTAGCAAAAACTTCTCAAAAAAAAAAATAGAAGAAAGAAAAAGCAGTTGAGTAAGGCCCATGTTTGACTCCTTGTCTTTGAGACCTATTTTGCTCCCATTGTCTTCTGTCATCCATATTTTGTACACCTGTTGCTCTCCTTCTGAGACAGGGACCAAGAGGCCCTTAGGGGGATTAGCCAAAGAAGAGAGAGTGAAGATGGTTTGAGATATTCACCTGCCTCTAGGTAATGGCAGAAGCTAGAATTCCAGACTAAAACATATAAAAACAGCCAATAGAAGTAGCTAACATGAAGGGAACCAGCAGTTAGCGTAATGGCTATGTCGCTGGATTCCCACGTAGTTGACGTCCCGGGCCCGGTGGCTTAGAACTCATGCCGGGCGCGTGTGCATGCGTGTCCAAGATCCCAAGAGGAGAATGGAGGAGAAGGGATTGCGGCGTGACCATCCCCCCTGGGGGTTGATTTCTCACTTTCTGTCTCTGTCTCTCTCTGGCGAGCGCACGCGCCCTATATCAAAAACCTCTCAAAAAAAGAAAAAAATAAAGTAGCTAACTTGAAGAACATGAAAATAATGGGCCCTGTGAAAAATGGTTGGATTTCCTAGTATGTTAGAGTTCCATGATTGGAAATAGAAAATGTATTGCATAATAATTCACAAGATTGTTATATGATTAAAATTTTCTCATCATGACACACAAATGCATTTGGTTTTTGAGCATTGTTTAAAATGTTTCTCTATTACAATGTCTATTTTGAGTAGCCTTTGAACTAAAGTTCCTTTTATTGGTTCTATACCCAGAGATGAATTTTATTTTGAAATTTCCAGTGGAGTAGATGTAGGGTCAGAGCACTGACACAGGAAAGGAAAGCCTATCTTGGTAGTAAAGGGGTAAAATCTTAAACAAATACAAGTGTCTTATTTTCCTTAAAAAAAAAAAAAGAAAAGAAAGAAAGAAAGAAAGGAGAAAGAAAGAAAGAAGAAAGAAAAAGAAAAGTGGGGGCCAGCAGATGGCATAATGGTTACATCAATGGACTCCCACATGGCCGACCAAGGTTCAAGTCCTAGACCCCATGGCTTGAAAATCTCACTAGGTTCATGTGATACATGCCCATGATACTGGAGGTGGAATGGAGGAGAAGGGATTGAGGCATGGCAATCCCACCTGGGAGGGGATTTCTCTCTCTCTCTCTCTCTCTCTCTCTCTCTCTCTCTCTCTAGTGTGTACACACTAAGTCAAAAAAAAAAATACAAAAGAAAACACTCCCTACAGAAAAGAAAATTTATCCACATTTATGGATATTTGAGTCAAAGAAAGTGGAAGAGCAATTTTGTTTTTAAAAATTTGAAATCTCATTCCAATCATTCTTTGTGAAGTTTGACTTGTAATGAACATACATTAGATAATAACCATTGACTATATATCAACTTGTTCCAGAAGGGTTTCAAGCCACATAAAAAGACAGATAGAATACAAAAGAAAACAGCAGTCAGGTGCAGGTGAGGAGAAAATGAGAAGGCAAAACAAACGAAAAAGGCAAGACTGCGGCCATGCACGGCATGTTCCGTGCCGTACACATTTATAGGGCACAGCATCTCCTTGCACCACGCACGCACCAGGGCGTTCCTAGGTCATTTACCATTGTGAGTCATGTTTCTTATGATGAAAAATAGATTTTATATATTTTTAAATGTACTTTTTCTCTACCGCCCTGTGAAAAAGATGATGAACATGAATAAATTTAGTACATTAAGTATTTTCTGCTTTACATCCTTCTCTCTGTCACCCTCTATACTTCCACTTTCAGTAAATGGCATCACTCCCCACCCTGTCACAAAACCCAAAAAGTTTGGGTCCATTCTAGACATCTTTCTTCCCGTCCCTACTGAATTTTTCTATTCAGCACAAATTCTTAGGGTTCTAGCCCTAAAAGTACATCTGACTCATTACACTTGTCCATTCCCAGTGCTAAAGTTTCATGAATATATTCATCGTCGCTTCCCGATTAGTAAAAACTCCGTAGCTGACCTTTTGCCTACAGCCATAGCACCCCAGTCCATCATGCACATTGGATTGGGTATGTCCTTCTAAAACGCAAATGCTGGTCATGTCACTAAGAGGGTAAAATCTAGCAATAGCCATTCTAATTCCTACAATTCAAAAGCTGTTTGGAACACCTATGAGTGTTACTATCAGGCATGCATCCCAGACTCTTCCTCTGGTGACAATATCAGTTTCCTTCTCAAGGACCATCTCCTTTGCGTATGGAATAGGTGAGCTTCTCAGTGGAACTGATTCTTCCAGTATGTAAATCTTCAGCCTGATCCTCAGAACACAGCATTTCTCTCGCCAAAATACTTGATTCAGGTGACTCAATTAGAGTCAATGAAATTTTGCTGGGAAATCTAGAGAAGAGAATCTTATTCTTTCTCATTGGACTTGAGCCTAGGAGCTCTTTAACCACCACAATACTTAATACCATTTGAAAATGGAGCTATCTACAGACGATGTAGAGAGACAGAGAGAGAGAAAGAGAAGCAAGTTCTGGAGTAATTGTTCCCTAATCTAGGCATATCTATATCCCAATCCTGCCTTGGATATTTTAGTTATGTCATTGTAGTTACTGCCATTTTTAAGCCCTTTGCATATGTGGTCACTGGCAAAGGTGATAGCCTACCTAATATTAGTACAAACATCCCTTATTATGGTATGGTGGACTTCTTGGGAAGTAGCCTCTGCTTACTTGTAAAGTCACATACTCAAAAAAATCACCCACTTGCAATATAGAATCAAAAAAAAATGCATACAGACAACTGCAGTTCTGGGATGCCTTGCCCTTGCATGCCTTGGGAATTTCATTTTCTCATAACGCCATTGCTGTGCTTGTCTGCCTCACTAGCTCATCTCTCAAGGCTCGGCTCAGAAATTACTTCCATTCCTCTTGTAATTCCTCTTCCTGTTCCCGAGGGGAATCACAGATGACCTCATGCACTTATTTACCATCTGGGAGCTAATGGACACTGTCACAGTAGTGAACACTTACTGAGCACTTAAGTGCTTTACTTGGATTAGTGCACGTGGTCCCTGCTCTGGTCTGCATGTTTGCGTCCCTCCAAAATTCACATGTTTGAAACTAACCACCAATGTGATGATATTGGGAGCCGAGGCTGTTGGGTGGTGATTGAGACAAAGGGCTCTGCCTTCATGAATAGGATTAGTGCCCAGATAGAAGCAGCCTCAGAATGCTTTACCCCTGCTACCACGTAAAGACAGATCATGAACATAGTCATCTATGATAAGTCAGGAGGTGAGCCCTTACCAGACACTGATTCTGCTTTATCATGGACTTCCCAGCCTCCAGAACTGTAAGAATAAATTGAATTGTTCACAGCTCACTCACTATTTCGTATTTAGTTATACTAGACTAAATGGATCGAGTCCTTACAATTATTCTCCCCATTTTAAAGATGAAAAAACAGAAGCAGAGAAGTTAAGAAATGTATGCTGTAAATAGTAAGAGGCACAGTAGACTCAGTCTGTGTCAAGCCCTCACTCCTAACCACCACGCTGTATCCTTACCCTGTTTATGATGGTACTATTACTGTATTGTTCATATATTTTTATATTTGTCTATTTGATTGAGATTTTGCTCCACTGATATTCATATCTTTGGACCCTCAATGACAGCTACTATAGTAAGTGCTCAATAAAAATGTGATAAATAAGTCAGTGACAAGTTCTCTCCTGTCACACAATGCAGAATAAGAGAGAGAGTGGTCACAGCAGAAGGATCCTATAAGATCTCAAATTCATCAAGATGTTCTAGATTACTAGCCTTTGAGCCACTTTTTCTCTGCTCGGGCCACTCCTACCTCTCAGGTGCATACTTTCACTTTTACCTAATAAACTACCTTTCCTTTTTCTACAAAAATTTTAAAAACAAAATTTTTTTTTTTTTTAGAATACAACAGCAAGGAACCAACTCAATATCACTCAAGAAAAAGAGCTCACTGAATTCACAAAAATTTCAGAGCCGCATCTGGTACTCACTCATTGTCACCAGGATTTCCTCTCTCCCTATTTTACAGAGAGCTCTCCTCAGTACTGAGCTCACTTTCCGGAAGACTCTAGCCTTTATTACAAAGATGCAGCAGCTCCACATTTGCATTTTGAAGCTCCTGGGACAAAAAAATCTCCCATAGGTAACAGCAAAAGGCAGGGGGAGAACAGCCTTTTAGTTCTCACTGACCCAGGGTGTTCTCAGGCAAGGCCTAAATTGCAGCCCACCCCTTGGACCCAGAACAGTTTGAGTACCACCCAAATCACATGAACTGAGAATGGGGAGGAGACCATCTCCCAAAAGAAAATAAAAGTGCCAGGTCAAGAAGAAAAATGGCAATCAAAATAACAGGTGACCTCCATACAGATCAAAACCACATTTATTTTGTCTGCATGATACAAAAGAAATGTGTTGCTAGAATGATTTTTCTCTGAGATAATCTAACTTTTGATAACGTTTAGTTAATATTGACTAAGTATTTTATACTATAGGCACCTGGCATTTGCAAAGATCTCATCCTACAGGCAGTTGTAAGGCTTGCCTTCAACCAATAATTTTTTTTTTTTCTTTTTGGAGAGGTTTTTGCTATAGGGTGCATACGCTTGCCAGACAGACAGAGAGAGACAGAAAGCAAGAAATCACCCCCCAGGGGGGGATGGCCCCGCCACCATCCCTTCTCCTCCATTCTCTTCTCAGGATCTTGGGCACGCACGCACACGCACCTGGCGTGAGTTTAAGCCACCGGGTCCGGGACACGAACTGCAGTCGACTACGTGGGAGTCCAGCGACATAGCCGTTATGCTAACTGCTGGTCCCTCTTTTTTTTTTTTTTTTTTTTTTTTAAGAAAGATAATTTTGCTATAGGGTGTGTGGGCTCACTGGTGAGACAGAGTGACAGAGAGAGAAAGTGAGAAATCACCCCCCAGGGAGGATTGCCATGCCACAACTCCTCTCCTCCATTCTCGTCTCGGGATTTTGGTGCATGTGTACATGCACCCGCAGTGGGTTTTCAAGCTGCCAGGTCCAGGGCTCAAGCCTCGGTCCAGCACCTTAAGCATTACACCACCTGCTGGCCCTTCCAACCAATACTCTTAAAAGAATGAATTATTCTCAGCTGAGCTACTTTGACTTCCCCTTCAAGGCTCTGACTTTTGACACTAATACTCTGTGCAACAATATATGCAATTATCTTTGATAATTATAAAAAGCAAGGGAAGCATCCTTTTGCAATCATAAAGGGTCAGTGAATCCAATTCCTTTCTTGTCCAGTGTAATGACAGATCTGAAAGGTGAAGTGGAAAAGCCATCCTACGTCATCAATGATGTTGCTGTCTTCGCTTTTTCCTTCTAGTTTCTTGAGAGATTACCAATCAGTATCTGATGATACTAGCAGTTACCACTCACTGGGTGCCTCCTTAGTAATCAGCACCTTGCTGGATCCTTTTGCTTGGTATCGTATTTATTTATTTAGTCCATGAGAGACAAAGGTGGGGAGGGGAGGGCATCGCCCACAGGGTCTTCCATGGCACAGTCCACCCTCCGTTGGCTTAGATCATGGACATGTGTGCACTGCTGGTGTGCTCAAGGAGGTCCTGGGACCTGAACAGAGGGCCTCTGCTACATGGATGCAGTTGTGATACTACCATGCCACCACCTGTCTGAGCATGGTAACTTTACCTTCACAATGTGTCACTGGGTTCAAGACACATTCTAACTTCTAAAAAGAATTTAGTATCACTCCCACCTCCCTCCTATGAAAGGAGAATCCTATGTATAAACATGGACCTGGAGGCAACACCGGGTTATTTCTTAACCCTGAGAATGGAGGAAGAGCAAAGCCTCTTGAGGCCATTACCAAGGTCTTTGTGGATTCTTCTCTCTAGGAAATGTGCCACTCAGAGTCCAGTCGGGAAGTGGGCACATTGAAAAGGAGAACTGCATTCAGAAGGACAGGCAGCTCAGAAGAACCGAGTAAGGACATAAGGGATCCAAGGACTAGCAACAGCAGGAACCCATTAGTATCCCACAGCCTGAGGGGAAGTTGGTTGCTGGGGTGGTGGAGAGCTGAAGACTTGGAAGAGAGAGACCATCCTACAGGAGCTATGCTTGGAGATAAGCCCAGCCACTGCCAGAATCATGAAGCATGAACTCCAGGGCAGGAAAGTCCCCTACTCTGACATTCTCCTTCTACCCTCCTGCTTAGATCCCCCATTGGCAAAACCCAGAAACGGGAGTCTGGATGATGTAGTGCACAGATGCAGACTTCCCATTCAGAGAAGGATGGAGAACAGATGGGGGCCAGAAGGGGCAGGGGGGAATTGACCAGCTCAGGTCTCCCATCTTAGGTGCCTTCTGTCTCTAGACAGAAAATTCCTCACAGCTGGTACAATAAAACTCATGCCCTGTTTTGAGAATAGCAGAAGAACACAACCAGCACTGTGTAAGTCTGCCTGTAATTTATGCACAAGGAGCTGTCGTGTCTCAAAAATGGTCCATCTCCACCTACAGTAAAATTGTATGGGAGTTTTGAGTCAAAGGATTGCAGTGATGAACAGAAGGTTTTGCCACAGTGCCCTCCCATAAGTCTCCTTCACCCCCTTGAATTTACAATAAGTTTCTGGTGGAGCATTCAGGGATGCAAGGTTCTAGCCAAATAGCTATACAGCTCATCCTAATCTGTATGCTCCTATCACCTCTTTGGAGATGAGAATACCAAAGCTCAGAGATTTTACTCACAGCCAAGTCTTAATAAATGTGGGGTTCAAAGTCCTACCCATTCTCCTCCAATGCCCCTGCTCTGTCCTGAGCACACACCCTGCACCTCCCTGCCTCTCAAGCCCTCCTTGAGACATAGTTTCAGAGAGATCATTGTTCTCAGGGGAAACAATTCATCCTCAATTCCTTTCCTTTGATCCAACTAAACATCATTTTCCTCCTATTCAGCTGGGAGCTAAGCCTCTCACAATCAGAACGAGCTCAGGCACGATGAAAATACTCAGTGTGGCCAGACTGTACACCGCTCTGCAAAGTCTAGAGAACCTAACATATACCAACCTTTGTTTCTTGCTCTGCCTAAGGAGCAAAGACTGGCCCCAAACGACTAGTAAAAACCCTCTGGGTCTGGTTTAGTTCTGCCAAGGAGAACCCAACGATATGTTAGTATTATCATTATATCACTATATCACAATACTTGGAAAAATCAGGATGTCTAAATTTTTTGTTTCCCTATAATGAACAAACACACACACACACACACACACACACACACACACACTCTTCTCAGGATTAATCCTGACAGAAAGACCATACTCTCCGCAGGCTTCATATGTCCTCAGATGTAGTTTGTAGATGTCAAATATGTTGGGCAACTAAAGAGTCTTTTGAGAAAGAAAATTAAAAGAAAAAAGCATGTAATTTGCAGTGCCATATTCTAGTTTCCAAGAGGCATATTGATACTTCTTCTTTGTGCTCTCCACAGGGTTTCTCAAACTCAGTAATGGACATTTGGGGTCAGGCCACTTTTTGTCATAGGAGACCACCCTGTGCATTGCAGGACAGCACCCCTGGCCTCTCACCCACCAAATGCCAGTAGCGTTTCCACCCCCTCCCCACAGTTACAAGAATCAGCATTATCTCCCAACGTTGCCGAATGTCTCCTGAGGGCAAGGACAAAGTTGTTCCCACTTCTGTACAGTCTCGTCATGGTGACAGAGTCTATCTAGTCCCCACAACCTACCCATTTGCCAACATTTGCCAGTAGACCTTTTCTATAGACATTACTACCTGACTGGTTATCATTCCCTTGTGAGAGCCCCGAGTTAACAAATACCCATGCCGGAAGATGTACGAGGTGCAGAGTGCAACGCCAAGTGTGCCCTTATCCCAGTTCCCTTTTACTACCGCCAAGATACTTCTTTTCTGTTTCATCTAAGGTATAAAAACCACAGTCTCCAATTTCTAAGAGTATACTCCAAGAAAAAAATTCATAATGTGCACAAAGTTTTAATTGCAGAACCTTGCAGCCAGCCTTCTACTATGTAAAACTGGGAAAGAACCTAAGTTTCTGACATCAGAATATGGTACACTCACCAATGAAATATAGTCATTTAAAATGAAGAAGATAAAATGTACTGGTACCATAAGATATTCACAAAATTGGTAACTAAAAAATGTTTTCAGTAATTATCCCATTTTTAAAGTATGTTTGCACACATGCACAGAAAAAAAGTCTGACTAAAAATAAATAAGCAATTTGGGGCCCACCCTGTAGCCTAGTGGTTAAAAGGAACTAGTGGTTAAAAGATACCACATGCCAACTACAGTTCAAATTCTAGCCCCAACATCTTAGAAACATGCCAGATGCATGTGCACGTGTGCCCAAGATCCCTACAGAACGAAGAAAAAGGGATCGCAGCTTGACCATGTCTTATGGTGAGAGTACTTTTTCTTCCCTCCTTTTTCTTTATCTCTCTTCATATCCCTCTCCAGTGAGCACGCACACTGGCAATAAAAAAATTTAGTTATAAAAATAGTTTTTTTTTTAATGTATTTATTCCATGAGCAATTCAGATAAGCAGACAGATAGAGGAACAGATTCCCAACACGGTCTGACTCTGTGATACATCCCCAGCCCCACCCGCCTCTAGATCACGGTACGAGCCTGCCCAGCACGCTCCGGGAGGTGTCTGTGCTCACAATCTTCCCACGTGTGTCAGTCCTCAGTAGATTTTACTGCAGCTCACTATTGAGGCTCTAACACAGAGTTAAATTCCTACATTTTTTATTTTTATTCTCGATTTTTTATTTTAAAATTATATTTTACATAAAGCTTTTATACAAAAACACTTGAATAGGGTAATTACACATGATTTTGTTTCAAAAAAAATTTCAGAGGAAAAAAAAAATCCAAGAAGAGAGATAAATAAAACCTCTAAAATTGTAGGTAAAAGCATGAAACAGCATCATCCTTAAAGTTTTCTGGTGGCATATCTGAATATCTATTCCAGAGGATTCTTTAAAGCAATAATAAGATAAAATAATCCCAGTTTATATGTTTTTAAATGATCCCATCCTAATTTAAACAGGGAAGGAAATGAGCCTTGAGTTGACATCATTTTATTGCATTTTTATTAGCCCAGATCTATAAACTCAATGGGTTAACTGCAGTATGAAGTCATTCAGAACCAATGCATTTGTCAGATGGCAAAAGCATTTATGAGCAGCAATATTTAGAAGGCTGCTTCATGGCTTCACTCCAATGCCATCACGGAGGTGGCAGAATTTATTGAGGTAAAAACTTGCCCAGTCAAGTCAGAATTCCAAGAAAGGATCTGAGAGCGCTGGGAGTAGAAAAATCATAAACTCTAAGGGGTTGGATAGATGTTCTTACACTGCAAAAGTGCTATCTTTTACAAGATTATGAGATGCTGGCTTGGCTGAAATAAATAACAAGAAAAGGCAAAGCCTCTGTGGCCCATCCTTCCCACAGCTCCAGATAACATTTTTGGCGCACTGTGCACCCCCTATTGTCACTGAAATTACTTGGGAACCATAATAGGGGTTGGGAAGACTAAAAAAAAATCAGGTCTTACTAGACTCAGAACTAAAACTAAAGCACTGAGCCTTTCCACTTGGTCAGATTTTTGGCAAATAATTAGGTGGCTGGGATGTGAGATGGCTAAAACCCAGGAAACATAAGCATCCACTCAATGTGGTCCTCAGAGTTCACAGAAAATGCGTATTATGAAAATGCTATGAATGGATTCAAATTATTTTGCACCAAAATAAACTCATGCTTTAATTCTATTTTCCATAAACTCTTTGAAGTCCACTTGTGTACTGACATATGTGCACACAGAAGTAGTTACCCACTTGACTTCTCACTAGGGTTGCCAGATAAAATTCAGGAAATTCAAGTGTCAGTCTCAGATAGTGGTTTAGTTTAAGTCTTCCTCAGATATTTCCTGAGTACCCTGTTCTCTTTGGCAGCTCTCCTCCTCCTAGAACTCATCTGCAAAGACAAAAATGTGAATCCAGGAAAGCTTTGGGGGTGGGGGGTTGGGGGTAATGTTGTCATTGCTCATATGATAGGCAGTAGCTTTTCTTATTAGAGGGGATTCTTAGCTTCCTGAAACAGTTTTAAAAGACCAAAGTTAGCTGGATCAGAAAGACCTATGAGAACCAGGTGAAAAGTCAGAAACACATCATCTAACCCTGGCAATTCCAGCAATCAGCTTTGTATGACATTTGGCTGAGCCACCTAAATTCCGTCAGCCTGTTTTCATGGTCAAGGGGCTCTGGGAAGTGCATGGCTACCTTTCTTTCTCTGCACTCCTGACAGAAATTGATCAACAACGGCATTTCTGCTTCCCACTATGCCCATTTCTGCTTCCCACTATGCCCAAGAGCAGACAGAATTCTCAACTGTCTCTAGGAAGCTACCATCCATCAACAAGAATCTGTTCTTAAGGTCAAATCAGCTTCCTTCTTTGAATTAAATGAGTCTTAGGTGTCCCTTGCAGTTCCCATGAAAGTTTAGAGTCCCTTGTATTCTAATTCAACTCTATGAAACAAGGTCAAATCCTCAGCTAAAAGCAAACATTGACAACCATCTTGTAACACTGATTTTTATGCAAATTCAGAGCAGGAATAATGACCAGGCCTGGTAGGAGTCGATGAGAACACCAGCGCGGGCGTTGGTAGATGTGGTAGACACGGCTCCCGTCCTCGGTGGTGGACTGGATTCCACTCCGCTCCTCGTTTCTGCCTAACTGCAACCATAAGTGTCTCCTTCCACTGACTTGCTGCTTTACCCCCAGCCACCTTTTCTACAACATGGCCTCAGTTATCTCGTCATTTTAACCTCTCCCAGCCTCATAGCCCAATCTAGTTCATGACATCTTTCTTGCTTCATCTCTGTTTTCTCCCTGCCTGATTCCTTATTTCCTCTGTTCACCAAGAGGTCAGACTTGGCTGCTGTCTAACTCAGGGCCCTCCTTTGGTCCAGTCAGCCAAGACTGCAAATAGCTGTAGAAAATACAGTGACTTGCTCAAAGCTCATCATTAGAAGGTGCTAGCGCATCATTTTTTCTTTTTCATCTTTTTTCCAAAAGGGTGTAGTCAGGCAGGCATCCTGATGCTCCATGCAACTGCGGTAATGTATGTGAAAACTGGCTAGCTTGTTTTCCCTCCAAAGCAGACCCTGAGTCAAGGCTGAGCAGCAGCAGTTTATGTGGAAAGTGCAGAGAAGACCAAGTAAGAAAGCTGTAAGGTAGCAAGGAAGGGCTAGCAGGGAGAGGAGAGAAGGCAGTGTGTGTGTTACTAAGCAACAGCCACAGAGGTCGGCTAAAATTTATCCCAAGGGCAACTAGAGGAAATGAGACAAAACACACACCCTACAATTACCTCACCCAAGAAAATGACTGAGCATTTAAAGACCAACTTCCCAAGAGCCATTGGCCAAAGGCTTCTCCCAGAGATGTCATTGTCCCGCACTTTGATGCTCCAGCAGAGTGGCTTTTCCAGGTTCTGAAAGAAAGTTTCAAGCACAGAGATGGCGATAAAGCAGCTGAAACTAAATCAGTTCAGATTCAAGGGACCTAAGAGAGGCACCGACATCACCTGCTTCAGCACCTGGCCAACTTCTAAGTAAATGTTAGCCCATGAGGCAGGTGGGTCTTGTGCTTTTTGTTCCTGGCACATCATCAATGTTCAATAAAGATTTGTGGGATAAATGAGTGTATTAATTAATTAATTAATTTTATAAAAATAAATATAAGTATTGGGGCTCCTTCATATTTGCCTTTCTCTTTATGCAAATTAAGAGGTAAGATGATGAGAAAATGGTATAAGGAACAATTTACTGGGGACAAAGGACCATCTAGGACTAAAAACAATCTGTTTGTTTTACTTCTTCCATGAGAGAGGGAGACAAAAAGAGAGGTACCCCAAAGAAGGTCTTTATGCTGCAATATGCTCCCAGACTCAGCTAGCCTGAATCACAGGCATGTGCCCAAAGCACAGAGAGAGACCTTGGGATCCAAAAGAGGGGCCCTCCCATGAGGCTTCAGCATCAAGGATCATTGCTTTTCCACGGTGCCACCATGGCTGGCCAGGCCTGGGTTTTAATACCAGCTTTCTTTGCACTGCCACCATGACATTGGCAAAGCAGAAGAAACATCTTTCTCCTACTAACTCTTCATACTGTATTTTAATGAATGTTTTTTAAAATTTATTCTTTTTTCATTTTTTATTTAAATGTATTTATTTACATTCATTTGCTATACATCATTACAACATACAAATTGAGATTTTCCATCCAAAATACACTGAATATTGGCTCGATCAAGCACATCAACATACGTGTTATCATCAACAAATAATTTTCCATTTCTTGTTTCCTGTATATTTTGCTTTTTTCCCCATCCTTGATTCCCTATCTCTCACCCTCTGCCATCTCCCACCCTCTTCCCACACTATCTCTGGTATCCATGGTTGCTTTCTATGCCTTCCCCCGCACACACATTTTATTTATTCACTAAAGATCTTAATTAACCTAAATATTTTCAGTAGCAAGCACAGCTGATATATACATATCCATGAACACAAGTCTGACTTTAAGCATAAACCTCAGTGAGTAGAATGAACATATTATAAAGTAGCACCTCGCTGGGACTATATAGTTTACTGCAGCCATCAAATAGGTATTTTTAATGCATTTTTTTTTATTTCAAGAAAAACAGTTTTCATAAGTTTTTTTTTTTCCTGAAACTTTTTTTTAGTTAGTTAATTTACATTCATCCCCTCAGCATCACCACAGCATACAAAATGTGATTTCCCATCCAGAATATACTGCATAGTGGCTTAATCATGCATGTTATCATCAATAATTTTCCATTTCTATCCATATATATATATATATATTTACCCCTATGTCTGACCCTCTTCCAATTCCCACCCTCTTTTCAAAATTTATCCTTCATATTTATTTTTATTTCATCTCAGCTGTATGAAATAATGACAAACAGAGGAAGGCGTACGTGTCCCCCTTCCCTAGTCTTGCATCCCCAAGGACAACTCTGAGCCCTATTCTGGCTTAAAGCCCATCCCAACCACACTGCAAACAAGGCTGCAGCAATAAGCCACATCCACTGAGACAGCCTGAGAAGGGCTTTGCTCTAATCCCATTCTCTCCCCCGAGCATGTTCAGCCATTTAGGAAATAAGCAAGAAGCCGCATCTGGAACTAAACACTGGGTCTCCTACTGGTAGCACCAAATCAGACAGAGGCTGATTTGGACAGAGGCTGAAGCAGACTGCCCAGTGGTTACCTCTTTGTCTGGACCTCATTTGCCTTTAAAACAGAAACTTCTCCATTCCGCCTCAGAGACGACAGGGGACAGCCTCATCCCAAATCAAACACATAATGGCCAAGAGAGACTGCCCACACGCGTGACCCTCGTCACCACTGATCCCTACATGGACACAAAGTCGTCTCACCAGTCAGAGAAATTGCTACTCCCTTCTCCATCTGAAGGAGTCCTTAAGAGGTAAGTCAGTGGCAATTTTGAGTCAATGCTCATGAGAGAATGGAAATGCCTACCTTTCAGAGTAGTAGAAACTAGGAAAGAAAAAAAAAAATGACACCTTCTCCACCATACCTGTGAGAACAGAGTTAGTCTATAAACACATTTCCCTTCAGTGCTCAGGGTCTGGGGCCTAAGCACACCATCGGGTATGCCCTACAGAACTGTGGGCAGCAGTTCCTCTTTCCTCCTCTGCCACAAGGCTGGGAACACTCCTACGTCTGTGCAGAATCCATAGTTCTTCGGTAGCCACAGGTGTCGGTATTGTCTCCCACCCTAAGATGGTTACTAAACTCTACAGTGAATGCTTAGCCAGAGGAGTGTAGGGATGTCATTCCAGGGTTCTAATAAGTCAAAGAGAATACTGTTTCTTTGGGAATGTTTCTTCCTAACCAAAACAAGATAAGAAAATAATAATTTTGCTTTTGCTTCAAGGCCTACTTTGATAGCAGAATGGGATGTGGTCAGTTTACTTTTTAAGGTACTGACCTCTAGTGGCCCACAATAGTAACTACCATGCTAGAGAGTGAACTGGGTTTATACAATTCAAGTGTGAGCTAGAATTAACTTCAGAGATAACCTTTCTCTGATCAATTCATGTTACCGGTGAGGAGAGAGACATATAAAAGATCAATAATTGGTCAGATTTCACTAAGATGGAACTGGAACTAAGGTCTTCTGTCTTTCAACTCAGTTCATGTCTTCCCACTGCCTAGCGCTTAAATTTACCACGTACTTTGCAACTTATCTATCACTGACAGATACTAATTAAATGTCAGGTGTGTGGATAGACTGAGGGACATAAAAGTTTTAATTTGAAATTAGAGATCAACTAAAACCCAAAGTTACTTGCCTTATTTTATTAGTAAATGGAAAATCTAAGCTTTGAGGCCAGCAGTTCAGTCTTACACTGATTGCCACCATTCCTAAGGGACCCCAATACTTTTCCTAAGAACCCTACTACTAATGACAGACAGCCTTTCTAAGTGGAGCAGAAGCAGACTTTCCGGCTGTCTTTAACACACTCGATTTGAGAGTAAATTGCGTCTGTCAGACTCAGTCATAGGTCTTTGTCCTCAAATAAGGACCCCATAAGAACGTTCCTTCATGTGTCAATTTGTTCTTTCAATCCATCTTTACTGAGTATCTACTGTGTGCCAGAAACTGCCTCGAGTAATGAGAAACAGTGGAAAGACACAACCATGGGTCAGCCTATGCTAGTGGGAAGCACTAGGAGGAAAGGGGAAAAGGAGGCTCCAGTGTTAGTGGAGATCTGAGTTAGGAGAGTCCTGGAGGTAGCTATCAAGCATATTTAATATACAGGAGAATCTGTGAGTAAACTTCAAGATCCATTGGTAATGTAACTCTGGTTAGCAGTGAAAAGAGAGAATCTCCACATGGGGTGGGGCAAATCTCGGGCCTGATACTGCTCCAAACCATTGTTCCTAGAATCCACTTGCTTTTTGGAATTTTGAAGTCTAAGGAAATCACTAAGTATGGCAGAGTCTAAGCCCAAGCAAGCAAATGTGCGTAGTGGCAGGTGTCTCTTTTCCACATGCTCAAAACTCTCTCTCAGGGACCAGCAGGCGGTATGGTGGCTAAGGCACTGGACTTCCACATGGCCGACCTTTCAAGTCCCTGACCTGGTGGCTTGCTTTCTCACTTTTCCTCTCTCTTGTGCATACATGTGCAAATTTTAAAAATAATAGTAATAGTAATAAATAATTATTTTTCTAAAAATCTTCTCTCTCTTGAATAGTGAGAACACAGACACTACCAATCTACAGATGGCTTTTACTCCAGAAATCTGTTTGCTAGCCAGCTCTTTGGAATCCACCACATTTCCAAACACATCAACAGTGATTGAAATCAGAAGAAGGTCTATGAAAATTTTATTTATATCCTAGTTCTAAGAATATAGCCTTCCACTTTAACAGAAATCAAAAAGAGATATAGGTGTTCCCGGATACTTTTTTCCCAATATGCCTTCTGTACAAATGTAAGAACCTCAACTTTAGGTTCCCAGGCATTCTCCATCAGGAGATAGAGCAAAGTTGCCTCTACAGAGAAAGCTGCAGTTGTAAACAGTCATAAATATCCCTGGCCTGTAATCATTAGAAGGGTATTCCTAAACTGAGTCTAACTAGCTGCCTGTCTCCCAGTTATCTCTGTCACTTCACACATCATACAAGGAAATACAGTATGATTGGGGTATCACAGAGTTTGAGAAAAATGTAGGTGTATCAGACTGTCTAGTGAAGCAGAATACATATTTTAATCAAGACATATTGTCAGTTGTTCCTCTGTCTAGTGAGATCACCACGACTCCTTGGATAAGATAATGTTTCAACAAAGGGTCCTTTGAGCAGCTTGTCTTTAAAACAAGTGAATACCCACTGTCCTGGGAAATGAGGATATAACAGCATTTTTTATGGTATGACTAATGTGCCCCTAATTTCCAAATGTCCCTTGTGGTCTTTGGCATACACAGAATAAACTTTCCAAGGAGGCCAAGAAACCTCCTGGATGGGAAAGAGATTTAGGTATTGAACTGTTTCATGTTGGATTTCAACATCATTAGAACCTCAGCAAACAACTTGGACAGTCCAAATAGGGATCGTCCAGCCGAAAAGGGTACTTGGCACAACGGAGAATGCAGCATGAGGAAAGAGGGAGTCGTGGGCTGGCGACCACAGCTCCAAGTAGAGCTCAGGCGACGTGTGGGGTACTGAGTGCAGTTTCTGGGGAAGCCTGTGACTGAGGTCTACACCCCTCCAGATGTGGGAGGCTCTACTGGGTCATTCTGGTGCAAACCATATTGGAGAAGCCGGAGTTTCTCAATATCAGCCCCCCACTGACATGTGGGGCCAAGTAATGTTTTTGCATTGGGGCAATGATGATCCTGAATGATGATCCTGTGTATTGAGGGGTATTTAGTACTATTTCTGCTCTCTACCCACAAAATACTAGTACTCACCTCCCATCACCACTTGTGACAACTAAAAATGTCTCCGAAGTTTGCCAGTTGTACTAGAGTTTGGTGTCAAGATCAACACTGGTTGAAAAGCACTTGTATAACTTAAAAAAGTATAACCCCGGACTCTCCAAGGGTTATATGGACTATCAAGCATATCAATGCAGCTAAAGGCTCCAGCACTTTGATTTGGGGTAAACATTTCCAGCAGTAGCTGCTTAAACGTGTCCCTCCACCAGCATTTGGACCGAGGGTCACCCTTGGAATCGAGTAAGCTCCTCAAGATTTAGGAACAACTCTGGGTGGCAACAAAACCTCACAAAGGAAAAGCTCCAAGTCCCCTCGCGTTTGTGCACTGAGCTGGAGAAATGGTCCTGTTAGTGAGGCACACTTCAGGGAAGTACTGATGGCTGCAGAAAAGAGAATGTAAAACTTACTGACAAATATCATTTTTTGAGAAGAAAACTAAAAATTCACGACTCACGCTAGAGCAGTAGTTTTCTCTGATATGTGAGAGCATCGCCAGTTATTTCAAATTATGACATGAGTTTCTAAATAAAATGAATCTTACAACATTTTATCCTCAATAGTGCTGACAGCTCTCCTGGGGAGTAGGAATGTTATTAAATGAAGCAAATGAGAAGAAAGTGTTGTCATTCAAAACAAGCTGAAAATCATAGCACTGGGGGATGCGAATTAAATGCTTTAATATCTATCAAATAAAAATAGCCTACACAGCCAACATACTGAGTCAATAAGTGTTTCCCTCCATTTACTACAGAAACAAAAAGTTTAATTTGCTGGAGTTCGACTTACATTGCAGGGATTTAGTAAATTGGAAAATATAAATCCAAAGTTGAAGAGTGTGGTTTTATAAAAATTTATGACTCAAAGGTGATTCTTCAGCTTTCAATTTAAGCCTCATTTTAGCAATGTGCTTTCCTCATGATACCTTTTGCTTTTACAGAGAATAAATCAGCTGTAATCAAAAGTATGTCATAAACTGAAAAGATCAAGTTAGAATGACACGTCCACCTGAAACGGAAGTCCGTGTGTCCAGCTGTGAAAAACGTATTTTAGCCATCGATTGACTAAAATAATGTGCCATTGCAGCTTTCCTCCACAGAGAACAAAGCATAGCAGCCTCATCTGAGCTTTTACCATGGTTTAGTGTTTATTGTGGTGTTTTAATATCCCAAAGAAGCTTCAAACTCTAGTGGCATTGAATGCATTTGCTTGTTTTTTGCAGGAGGCTGGGGATATATATGTCATGTTCTGACTCTTCTAGCCTTCAGAATTGTGTGTTGAAGCCCTCCCCCACAATCTGATCGTATTTGGCAGTGGAACCTTTCTTTGCACAGTAGTTAGGTTTAGATGAGGTCAGGAGGGTGGTGCTCCCATAATGGGATTAGTGGTCTTATAAGAAGATGAAAAGACCAGAGTTCATATGCTCTCCGACATGTGAGGACAGAGCTATAAGGTGGCTCTTTGTGAGCCAGAAAGAGGCCCTCACCAGAATGAGACCATTTTGGCACCCTGATCTCCAGCCTCTAGAAGTGTGAGAAATAGTGTCTGTTAAAGCCACCTAGTATGTGATGTTTTGTTAGGATTATGACTGGCTAAGACAACATGGAAAAAATACTCCTCAGAAGAAATGTTCTGAGGAAATCATGATCATATTTTATTTATTCATTCATTTAAAGATGTGATTCCTATGGTTATTATTGTTGCATAAAATGACCCCAAATGTAGAGAATTAAATGATCGTTTTAGAATGCACATGGATTCAGTGTGTTTGGAATTTGAACACAGCATAGTTGGATGGCTAGTGGCCGCGCCACAATGTCTGGGACTTCAGCTGAGAAAACGTAAATCCTAGGAGGCTACAATCGTCTAGGGGCTGAGATCAGCTAAGCATTTGTTCTCTCCCGTGTCTGGAGCCTTAACCAGAATGACTGAGGCTAGGATAGAGACTGTACACAGGGCCTTCCCATAGGGCTTCTCCCTCTCATAGCGTGGTGCCCTCAGAGTAGTCAAACTTCTCACATAGTGGCCCAGGACTCTAAGCATAAAACTTCTACAAATAACATTAAAAAAAACAATTTTTTTTCTTTTTTGTTATAGGGCATGTGTGCTCACGAGAAGGTGGTGGCGGGGAGGTCACTCCCCAGGAGGGATGGCCATGCCACAATATCTTCTCTTTCATTCTCCTCTTGGGATTTCAGGCATGCACACACATGTACCCCGCATGATTTTCAAAGCGCCAAGTCTGGGACTTGAACTGCAGAGTCAGCCTTGTAGAATCCAGTATCTTAACATTCATGCCACCTGCTGGCCCCCAAAATCACATCATCATTTATACAAATAACATAGAAACCACATCTTCTCAGCCTCATAATTCAGCCAGCAAGTCAGCACCATCTTTGCCATACTTGATTGATCAATGCAAGCACAAGCTCACTCAGATGCAAAGAGAGGGAACTAGAGCCCACTTGGTGGAAGGAGTGTAAAAGAACTTGAGGAGTTTGTATTTCAACTACACAGAGTCATATCAATATAGAACACAGGATATTTATTGTTAGGAAAAATTAAAAATATGACTTCAGATCTATCAGACTTTTTAAATCATAAGGAATATGTTGAAAAATGTTATGCAAATCAATTCCAAAACAAAGCTGAGAGCTTCCTTAAAATATGTAATATACTAAAACTGTAATAAGAAGAAATGTAAACCTGATTAGTTTTATAAGTATTAAAGAAATTGAATGGCTGGTCAGAAATCTAGACACACACACACACACACACACACACCAATTCTCAAAAAATATATATACATTACTACTCACTAGAAAAATGTAAATCAAAACTATGTAGAGATACCATTTTATACCTTAGGATAGCTGTAATTTTTTAAAAAATGAAAATAACAAGGGGCAAGAATGTACTGAAGTTGAAAGTCTTGTACATGACTAGGGGGATGTAAAAGTGTCCAACTACTGTTTGACAGCTCTTCAAATAGCTAAAAATATAATTGCCATATGACCCAGCAATTCTAGCTCCAAATATATGGCCAAAAGAATTGAAAACAGGAACTCAGATGGATACTTACAGGCAACTGTTTGTTACAGTAATATTCACATAGCCAAAATGTAGAAGCATCCTGTGTCCATCAACAGGTGAATAGATAACCAAGATGTAGTATAGACATGCAAGTGAATATTATTTGGATTAAATAGGAATTATATGCTAATACATTCTACAATATGAATGAGACTTAAAGATATTATGCTATGTAAATTAAGCCAGAGGTGAAGGGACAAATATTATATGAATCCATTTAAATGAAATATCTAGAACATAGAGAAATTTTTTAGAATAAAAAATGTATTAGAGATGATCAGGAGATAATGAGAGTAGATAAGAATGGGAAATCATTTAATGAGTAGTTTCTGTTGGGGTGATAAAATGAAGTTTTGAAAACTGATAGTGGTAACAGTTGCTTACATTTGTAATTGTACTAAAAGCCATTGAATTATAAACATAAAATGGGTAAACTTGTAAATTTTATGTTATATACAAACATATATATTTTTACCACAATAAAAACAAAAAATTCATTGGATGCTGACAGTTTTATAGACAAGTTTACAGAATAAATATTGCTAATTTTACTTGAACTTGCAGAGATAAGAGAAAGAAATATTTAATCTTCTTTTTTAAGGCTAGAATGTCCATTAGCTTAAAATAAGAACAATTTAAGAAAGTAAACAAAAATGACAAGATATAAACACAAAGTTACTTACAAAGATTACCCCATTAGACTAAAATAGGACCTCTTAAGCTAAAACAATGCAGGCAAAAGAAAAAAATGGGAAGATATATAGAAAACTCTCAAATAAAAGAAATTTCAGCAAATTATACTATACTCAAATTATCTTTCAAATGGGAAGGAGAAATAATATTATTTCCAGATAAACAGAAGCTGAAAGAATTCACTAAAAGTAGGCCAGATTTTCAGGAAGTGCTTAAAGAAATACTACACCCAGAAAACTAAAAGGAGATAAATAGGAGCCAAAGATCATAAAACCACTAGGAAAAAAAAAAACCTAACAGACAGGGCTATATCTACACATATTGATAATATTATCTATTGATGAATAAAATTTCTCATCTAAAAGACACATATTGGCTCAATTAATTAAGAAAGAAATCCTCTATATGTCATTTATAAGAAACACACTCATTGACAAAGATAATACATAGACTAAAAATGAAGAACTGGAAAAAATGGTTTCATGCAAACAGAAAGAAAAAAAGGCAAAAGTCACAATATTTATATTGGACAAAACAGACTTTAGGGTAAAAACAGGCAAAGAAGGATACTACATAAGTTTAAAAGGATTAGTTCATCAAGAAGAGTTAATAATCATAAATATTTGTGCAACCCATCACAGGGAACCCAAATATGTGAAAGAAAGACTGCTAGATCTAAAGGGAGATATAGCCTGCAGCACACTAGTGGTTGGGGATTTCAACATCCCAATAACACTACTAGACAGGTCATCTAGACAAAGAAAATAAAGAGACACGGGAGCTAACTGATACTGTAAACTAAACAAACCCGACAAACACATATAGAATTTTTCACCGAGCAATTGTAAAATATACTTTTCTCTCATCTCCACATGGAATATTTTCAAACTGACCACACAATAGTTCACAAAACAAGCCTCTACAAATTTAAAAGTACAGAAACTATACCCAAAATCTTCTCTGACCACAACAGAATTAAGCTCAAAATCAACCATAGAAAGAGCTCTTGAAAATGCACATACACACACAAACACACCAAAAAAAAAAGGAAACTATACAACTAGATCAATGACTTTCAATCTACTGAAGAAATTATGACTGAAATCAAAAGATTCATTGACATCAAAGATAATGAACGTATTTCTTTCCATGACCTTTGGGACACAGTGAAAGTAGTCATAAGTGAGAAGTTCATGACCTTTAGTACTCACAAGGAAAAAAAAAAAACAGAAAGGTGGAGAATAAATAACTTAATATTGCATCTGAAGAAACTGGAAAAGCAACACAACAACAACAAAAAAGAAAACAAATAGCAATGATTAGAACTGAAATAAATGAAATAGAGAATAAAATAATTATACCAAAAAAATCAACAAAACAAAAAGCTATTTTTGAGAGGATAAACAAAAGGACAATCCATTAGCTAGACTAATCAAGAAAAACAGTGAAAGAAACCAAATATATCAAATCAGTAATTAAGCTGGTAAAATTACAACTGATATATCAGAAACACAAAAAATTATGAGAGAATACTATAAGTGACTATATGCCAACAAACTATAAAGCCTAGATAAGATGGATAAATTTCTGGACAACTATAAGTTATCAAACCTGAATCAGGATGAAATAGAAAGCCTGAATAAACCAATAATAAGTGATAATATTGAATCAGTAATTTATAGTCTCCCAACATAAAAAGTTCAGGTCCAGATGGCTTCACTTCTGAATCCAACAAATCTTTTAAAGAAGAGCTTACCTCAATTCTACTTAAATTATTTCTAAAGATTCAAAAGGAAGGGACCCTCTCAAACTCATTCTGTGAAGCCTCCATCATCTTGATACCAAAACTAGACAACAACAAAATGAAAATAGAAAACTATATTCCTTATGAATACTAATGGAAAAAATTCTCAAGAAGATAATAGCAAACTAAATCCAACAGCACATTAAGAAGATTATACACTACAACCAGATAGGTTTTACCCAGGGATGTAAAGATGGGTCAACATATGCAAAAAAAATAATAAAATAAGTGTAATACATCATATCAACAGAAAGAAAGATAAAATACTATACAACATTCCTTTATTAACAAAACTCACAGAAATATAGGAATAGAAAGGACATTCCTGCACACAATAAAAGCCACATATGACAGACTCGTTGGTAATATCACACAGAAAAAGTAAAAGCTAAAATCTTTCCCACTAAAACTGGAACAATACAGGGATGCTCACTTTTTCCACTCCTTTTCAACATAGTACTACAAGTCCAAGCCGATATGATCAAAACAGAGCAATGTAAAAGGCATTCAGATAGGGAACGAAGAAGCTAAATGGTCCCTATTTGTAGATGACATGATTATACACATAGAAAATCCAAAGATGTCCACAAAATAACTCTTTGAAATTATAAATGAATTCAGTAAAGTAGCAGGATACAAAATCCATATATAAAAATCTGTAATATTTTTATATACCAAGAATGAATAGACAAAGACAGAATTGAAGACAGCAATCCCATTGACAAGAGCCACAAAATGAATAAGCTACCTAGGAATAAACCTAACCAGAGGTAAAAGACCTCTACAAGGAAAACTATGAAAAACTGGAAAAGGAATATGATCGAGTATGATGCAAAAACATGGGAAGACAGTTGGTGTTTTTGGATCATAAGACTCAATATAATCAAAATGTCAGTTCTACCCAAATTAATTTACATATTCAATATGATTCTATTCCAATAGCCAGTGACATTCTGCACAGAAATAGGAAGAACAATTATAAGATGTGTCTGGAATCACAAAAGACCCCATATCACGAAGGCACTACTGTGCAAAAAGGGTAAAGTAGAAGGCATTTCACTACCCTACTTCAAACTACATTACAAAGTGGTGATAATCAAAACAGCATGATAGTGTCACAAAAGCAGAACAGAATAGAATAGAAAATCCAGAAATAAACCCCAAACCGTGCAGCCAAATGGTCTTTGACAAAGGTACAAGACAATGCAGTGAAGAAAAGAAAGTCTTTTCAGCAAATGGTGCTAGAAGAATTGGATATCTACCTGTAGAAAAATAAAACTGGACCACTATCTCTATCATTAACAAAAATAAACTCAAAATAGATCAAAGACTCAAATGTAAAACCTCAAACTATAAAATGACTAGAAGAAAACTTAAGAGAAAATTCCTGAAGACATTGGAGTTGGTAAAGATGTCTTAAATAAGACCCCTAAAGTAAAGCAGTAATCCCAAAAATAGACAATCAGGCTTACATCAATCTGAAAGTTTACTCATAGCACAGGAAACAATAAGAGTTGGTCACTGCCATTACAGAGCCAGCACTGCTGTGGACCAGGGAGCAGCAGGAGCCAGTGAGGGCAACTGAGGCAGGAGACCACTTCAGGCTTCTTCCTGCCTCCCAACCCATCCCAGGTACATCTATCCACTGCCATTTCCCCCACAGCCTGTGCTGCTGTAGACCAGGGATTGGTAGCAGTCAATGAGGGCAACTGAGGCAGGAAGACTGCTTCTAACCTCTAGCTACCTTCTGCCCACTCAGGAATATTTTGAAACTTCATAGTTATCTGAACTGAGTGGTGCACTGTGCTGTGTGACTCATTTTCCCTCCTTCATTTGAAGCTTTCTAGATTAGCCTCAGGTGTACCTGGTCTCAAGAGACCGGGAATCAACATCTAAAGGTAGCTATATACACACTTCTCTGACTGGAAGACAAGGCCCTTTGCAAAGAACATGTCTGAGAAGTAGAGCTCTTCTTCTCCCTGACACTAAAAAATCAATACCAGAGAAGCAGGAAGTTGTGTATAATTCAACAGCTGACTAGAAACCAGCACAGAAGCACAAAAAGTATGGGAAAACAGGAAATACCTCTTCCTCAATGGAACAGAGCAACTCTACTTCAATGATAGATGGCACAAAAAAATTCAGAGGAATGTCAGAAATAGAATTCAGAATATTCATGGTGATAGAGGGGAGGAAATATTTTAGGAGTTGAAGGAAGAGATAGACACTGTTAAAATAAATCAATCAGAACTCCTGGAGATGAAGACAGTAATACAAGAAATCAAGACCTCCCTTGAAAGTATTAATAGTAGAAATCACCAAAAAATAAAATAAAATAAAAAGCAATTTTTAAAACTGAAGACAACTTACAGGAAATATTAGACACTATAAAATGCTCAAATATTTAATTAATAGATACTCCAGAAAGTGAAGAACAGGACAAAGGCATAGAAGATCTAGTCCATGAAATACTTGCAGAAAACTTTCCAAACCTAGAGAAGCATTCAGAAATCCAGACTCAGTAAACACAAAGGACCCCAAATAGAATCGACATAAAGTCTTCATGGCACATCAGAGCCAGAATGATAAAAATCACGTACAAAGATAAGATTCTAAAAATGGCAAGAGAAACATCAAGTTGCTTACAAAGGTCACCCAATTAGGCTAACATCATACCACTCAACTGAGATAATACTGGCAAGAAAAGGATGGGAAGACACCTTCAAAATACTAAAAGAAAAACAATTTCAACCAAGAATACTATAACCAGCAAGATTACCTTTCAAATGGGAAGAATGAATAAAATAACTTGCTGACAAACAAAACTGAAAGAATTCACCACTACCAGACCAGCTCTTCAAAAAGTACTGAGGGAAGTACTATATCATAAAAGCTAGGGAGAGGCAAGGGGCAGGCCTTCAGAAGAAGACACATTCATGGCTGCTGAGAACTAGTAATTTCAGGGAGAAAAGAGAATTGAAGAGTTTATACTGATAATTCAGCCTCCAGCCAACAAACTTGAGTGGTAGGAACTCCCTCAAGCCATTTCTCTGTCTCTGTCTCTATCTCTGTCTCTCTCTCTCTCTCTCTATCTTCTCATTTTTTTTTGTAATTTTTCCTTTTAAAAATTATTTAGGGTAAAGCATTTTCTTGGTTTTCAGTCCTTTCTTTACCTTTACCTTGTTAATAATCCCCTCTTCCCCTCCCACCCAGGAGAGGCAAGGGGCAGGCCTTCAGAAGAAGACATGTTCATGGCTCCAGAGAACTAGTAATTTTATGCAGCACACTTGCATGCTGTGCAGTTTTCTATTTTATGCTTTTTAAAAAAAATTTTTTATTTGTTTCTTTTTTCTTCTTTTTTTTCCCTCTTTCTTAGTTGTTGTTTTCTCTCTGTGTGTGTTTCCTTTTCTTTTTCTTTTATCTCATCTCTCTGTTCTTCAATTTCCATTTCCTATGTTTCTAGATGGATCTAAGGGAACCATAGCCAAACATCCAAATACTATTAGGGTTAACATATTCCTCAATATCTACTGAATCTGCTTCACAAAGGGATCAAAACAGAATGGAAAAGAGATTCCAGATAACCTCTTTCTGCATGCTCCTGAATGCTCAGATTGAACTTCAAGTTTAGGAAGAAACACACCATCCATACGATGACTAGAAATCACTGCAGGGCCACAAGAAACATGGGAAAGCAAGAAAATACCTCTCCCCCAAGGGAAAAGAAAAGTTTTTCTTCATCCACAGACAGTTCAATGGAAATCATGGGAATGTAATACTTCTGGGATGTAATAAAAGAATAAGAGTGGCAGGATACAAAATCAACATTAAAAAATCTATAGCATATCTATGCACCAACAATGAACAAACTGAGGTAAAATTGAAGAAAGCAATTTCATTTACAATAGTCACAAAAGAATTAAATATATAGGAATAATCTAACCAAAGAAGTAAAAGACCTCTACAAGAAAAACCATGAAAAATTAAAAAGAGAAATTGTAAACTACACACACTAAAAAAATGGATAGACATTCCATGTTCCTGGATTGAAAGAATTAATATAATAAAAATGTCAATTCTACCCAAATTAATCAACAAATTTAATGCAACCCAAATCAAATTACCAGAGATATTCTTCACAGATTTAGAAAAATCAATCACAGAATTTGTCTGGAATCATGAAAGATCCTATATTGCCAAAGTAATACTGTGTAAGGAGAGTGGAGTAAGAGACATCTTACTTTCTGATTCTAAAATATATTACAAAGGTGTGATAATCAAAACATCATGACATTGGCACAAAAATAGGCATGTGGACCAATAGAACAGAATAGAGACCCCAGAAATAAACTCTCAAACATGCAGTCTACTGGTTTTTGACAAATGGTACCAGTCAATTCAGTGGGTAAAAGAAAATCTCTAGCCAATGGTGTTGGAAAAACTGTGTATCTACCTACAGAAAGATGAAACTGGACCCATATCTCTCACTCTTAACAAAACTCAAGGGGGGCGCGCCACGCGGCCGGGGGCTCCCGCCCCCCAGCGCAGCCGTGCTCCCAGAACGGCCTGGCCGGCCCCCGCTACTGGGGGGGGCCCGCGGCCCG
>NW_006159608.1:1268118-1306661 GCF_000334495.1 Tupaia belangeri chinensis | reverse complement strand
AAAAAAAAAAAATTGGATATTTGATGGCTGCAGTGAGCGGTATGGGCCCAGTTGGGTTCTACTTTATAGTATGCTCTTTTTACCCAATGGGGTTTAGGCCTAAAGTCAGACTTGAGTTCATGTAGAGGCATGTGTCAGCTGTGATAACTATTGGAGAGACTTAGACTAATTAAGATCACTGACAGATCATTTGGGGAGGGGTGAGGCACGGAGGGCAATCGGGGATGACAGGGACAATGTGGGAGGAGGATGGGTCATAACAGAGGGAGGGGGATGGAGAATCTAGGATGGTAAAACAAAAGGCAAGGTATGCAGGACACAAGAATTGGGAAATTATTTGCTGAGAACATATATGTTGACGTGCTTGATTGAGCCAACGCACAGTATATATTGGATGGAAAATTCATTTGAGTGTTGCGATGGGAAAAAAAAATTATAATAAAAAATAAACTATAAAAAAAAAAGAGAAGAGGATAGAGAAAGATAGCAAGTGAACAATAGAGGGGATGTTAGTGAGAAACAGATATGGTTTATTATCTGTTGAAGATGACGTGTATAGTATTCTCAACTGGACTGGTCTGGGAAGTATTTCATGATGGGTGAAGTCTTTTAACAAGCAAAATGAGAAATAGTGATTGACTGTTTTAAAAAATTATAATAATAATAATTATTGGGAAATGCATGGAAAAGACTTTGAATGATAAAGCGGGGAGATCGATGCCTCTGTATTGACTGACATGCATGGCATTCCCTTTTGAAAAAGCAATGGAAGTCAATGTAAAGTTATATGTAATCCAATGTAATATAAAGAAGATTATGATGATAATAAAAAAAAACTCAAAATGGATCAAAGATCTAAAATTAAGACCTCAAACTATAAAACTACTAGTAGATAAAGCAGGAAAAACTCTTGTAGACATCAGAACAGGTAAAAACTTCTTAAATACAACTCTTAAGGCACAGTCAATAATCCCAAAAATAGACGAATGAGATTGCATCAGGTTTAAAAGCTTCTGCACAGCAAAAGAAACAATAGTTAGAGTGAACTAGCAACCCTCAGAATGGGAGAATATATTTGCAAACTATGCCTCAGATAAGAAACTGATAAGCAGAATATATAGAGAATTCAACCAATTTATTCATTTTTAAAAAATAATAAATAGAAGATCAATCTAATTAAAAGATGAGCAAATGAACTGAACAGATATCTCTCTAAGGAAACTATATGAACAGCCAAAAGCCTATAAAAAGATGCTCAATGTCCCTTATCATAAGGGAGATGCAAATCAAAACCACAATGAGATACCACCTAATCCCAGTCAGAATGACTAAGATTAAAACAATAAAGAATGTTGAGCGCTGGTGAGGCACTGATGGTGGGAAGGTAAATTAGTACCACCACTGTGGAGAACAATATGGAGGTTCCTCAAAACCTACAAATAGAACTACCGTACAATCCAGCAATTTCACTCCTTGGTATCTACCCAAAAGATGGGAAAACATTCTGTCAGAAAAGAATTTGCACATCTATGTTTATTGCAGCACTATTCACAACTGCTAAGACTTAGAATCAACCCAAATGTCCATGAACAGATGAATGAATAAGTTGGCTCTGACATGCACTATGAAATGTTACTCAGACATAAAAAAACAACAAGACCATGGCATTTTATAGAAAGTGGACAAATATGAAAGATTTGACACTGAGCAAAGCAAGCCAGACTGGGAAAGAGGGGCATTGCATGTACCCACTTAATATATACTAAGTGTCTGCACTCTATGGTGGAAACTGAAAGATTGGAAGATATAGAAACATGGAAAACATTGCAGATACTGGAGACAGTGTGGCAAGAGGGTATGAGATGACGGAGGATGAGAGGAAGGGAATTAGGGGGAAAATAGAGAGATCAGACATCTAATAGACACAGAAATGGAGTATTGTCTGTTTATGGTAACGTGTATGATAATATCTTTACCTGGCCTCATGTGTAGTGTATTTTTAAGCTGGAAAACTCATTTTACAAGCTTTGGTGATATACAGTGATTAAATGTATAAGACAAAATATTAAAAAAAAAATTGTTTTCCTTTTTAAATGAAATAATTTGGGAATTTATGATGGAAGGCATTGCTTTATCTTTCTCATCTGAACATTGCTTTGTGCTATGACTAAAATATTATCCATTTTAAATTGTTCATATCATGTAATTTATACAAATATGGCAATAGTTATTGCAAAAATCCACTTGCCATAAGGAACACTGGTGTTAAAATCTAGGTAAAAAGCATAAACATGATTGTAATTTTGCCAATATGCCTCAAGATTATCTTCACAAAATCTCTAAATTTTTTTTGTCTGCCTTCAAAAATTTTTTTAATCTTGGGACCAGCAGTTAGCATAATGGCTATGTCGCTGAACTTTCATGTAGTCGACCACGGTTCGCGTCCCGGACCCGGTGGCTTAAAACTCACGTCAGGCGCATGTGCGTGCATGCCCAAGATCCCAAGAGGAGAATGGAGGAGAAGGGATTGCGGCATGGCCATCCCCCCTGGGGGGTGATTTCTCACTTTCTGTCTCTCTGTCTCTGTCTGTCTGGCGAGCGCACGTGCCCTATAACAAAAACCTCTCCAAAAAAAAATTTTTTTAAATCTTGCATACATTTATTATTATTATTATTTTGCATTCATTCACTGAACATCATCACAGCATACACGATGCAGTTTCCCATCCAGAATACATTGTATAGTGGCTTAGTCATACATGTTATCATCACAATACCTCCCCCCCATTTCTCACCCTTTGCTATATCCTACCCTCCTCCCACTCTATCTCTGGTACCTGCAGTTGCTTTACATTCCTTTTTTTTTCTCCCATATTTTATTGGTTAACAAAATATCTTAGATGACCTAACTACTTTCAATTGCAAGTTCAGCTGATATATGAATATCTGTGAACAAATGTTTGACTGTAGTCATGAAACAGAATGAATGAACTATAAAATAGCATGTAGCTGAGGCTATATAGCTTACTGTGGTCATTAAATAGCTATTTTTAATATGTTTTTTTAATTTCAAGAAAGGCAGTTTTAGCTTTAATAAATCAAAATTTTTAAAATGTTAAGAGAACTTTGTTTAAGACTTGAAGACAGGAAGCAGGTTAGGATTCTGTTCATATAGTAGTTAACTGGATCTGTTGACAATTCACAAGAAAACATTGCTTTATCCAGAGATAATCCTTATCTCTGGACTACAAAGCATAGAAAAAGATCACTATCATTTAGTCAAAAGCCATAAAATTCTATTTCATCAGCTGAGTTTTATGTACTTAATCTAACTTCCATTTTAGTCCAAGCTTTCCATTTAAACTCTGGAAGATAATATTCAACTCAAGACTTGACCCTCCCATTAAGCTGGTCATTTTCTTAGATGTTTTTTAACTCTTATTTCTGTGTGTCTGACTTTAGTTTTCCTGATAACACTCCCTTCAGAATTTCTTGGAGAACTGGTCTGGTGTTGGTAAGTTATTTCAGGTTTTGTTTATCTGAGAATATTGTTGTCTTCTCTTCCCATATGAAGGATAATCTTGCTGGGTATAGTATTCTTGGTTGAAATTGTTTTTCACTCAATACTTTGAGTATATTTTCCCATTCTTTCCTTGCTAGCATTGTTTCCGATGAGAGGTCTGCTGTTAGCCTGATGGGATATCCTTTGTAGGTAATTTGCCATTTCTCTCTTGCCAGTCTGAGTACCTTGTCTTTGTCATTTTGGTTGAACTGGCTATAACGTGTCTTAGAGATCTTCTGGGGTTAATGCTATTTGTATTTCTTGGGTCTAGATCTTTGAATGCCTCTCTAGGTTTGAAAAGTTTTCTTCCAGAATTTCATGGAATAGATTATCAATGCTCTTATGAGTCTCTTCACCTTCTGGGATACTAATTATCTGGATGTTTGGACGTTTGATGGTATCTAGTATTTCTTGTATATTATTCTCATTTTTGGACTATTTTCTCAGTCTTTGTGGTGGATATTTTTAGGCAAGTGATTCTGTATTCTACATCTGAAATTTGATCTTCTGTATGATCTAGTCTGCTTTTAATACTTTCAAGGGAGGTTTTGATATCTTGATTACAGCCTTCATCTCTAGTGGTTCTTTTTATGATGTGTATTTATTCTTTCAGATCGTGCAAGAACTTACCTCCTGAAACTCCTCAGCTCTATTCTCTTGCCTCTTCTGGAGTTCATAATCTCTCTTCTCTTGCATCTCTGTTAATTTTGTCACTATAAATATTCTAAATTCTTTATCAGACATTGTCATTATTTCTATTGAACTGTCTGTGGATGAAGAGGAGTTATTTTTTTTCCCTTGTGGGGAGGTTTTCTCATATTCTTGTTTCCTCATATCTTGTGCCTTTGTGGTGATTTCTAGTCATCTGATGGGTTTTATGCTTCTTCCTAATTTCTAGAAGTTCAATCTGAGCTTTGAGGGGAATACAGGAGGAGATGATTTACAATCTCTTTGCTCTTCTGTTTTTATCCCTTTGTGCAGCGGATTCAGTGGGTATAGAGGAATATGTTGACCCTAATAGTATTTGGATGTTTGACTTTGGTTCCCTTACATCCATCTAGATACTCAGTGAATGGAGATTGAGCAGCAAAGTGAGGGGGTAAAATAAAAAAAAAAAAATAAGAAGAAGAAAACAGAGAGGAGAAAAAAAAAGAAATATATATATATATTTTTTTTTAAAGCCAAAAAATAAAAACCAGAGACAGAGAGAATAGAGGGATGCCCTACCACTTGAGACTGGGGATTGAAGGCTGAATTTTCGGTAGAAAATTTACATTTCTCATATTCCCTGAAATCACTAGTTTTCAGCAGCAATGGAAGAGTCTTCTTCTGAAGGCCTGCCCCTTGCCTCTCCACTCAAGACTGGGGGTCTGAAGGCTGAATTATCAGTAGAAAAATCTTCATTTCTTTTATCCCTGAAATCACTAGTTCTCAGGAGCAATAGAAGAGACTTCTTCTCTCTGCCCAACATTTTTATGGAATACATCAGAATTTCTGGGTGTACACACACACACACACACACACACACACACACTCACACATATAAAATGATGCAATTGTTACATCACTGGACTCCCATGTAGTTGGCCATGATTCAAGTCCCAGACCCAGTGGCTTAAAACTCACACCAGGCACATGTGCGTACATGCACAAAATTCCAAAAGGAGAATGGAGAAGGAATTGCAACATGGTCATCCCCATGAGGGGCGATTTCTCACTTTCTGTCTCCCTGTCTCTCTGTCTTTCTGGAGAGCGCACATGCCCTATAACAAAAATCTCTCAAAAAATAATAAATAAATAAACTAATAGATGATAGATAGATAGCTATAGATAGATTAGATAGATGATAGATAGATATAGATAGATAGATAGATAGATAGATAGATAGATAGATAGATGAATAGATAGATATAGATAGATGACAGATTATGTACACATTAGTTTTTGAAGATTTGTTTTGTTTTTTAGAATTTTCTGCCTAAGGGCACATGCACTCACCAGAGAGAGAGAGAGAGAGAGAAAGACAGTGAGAGAGAAAGTGAAAAATCACCCCCCAACAAGATGGCCATGCCACAATACCTTCTCCTCTCTTCTTCTCCTAGGACCTTGGGTACACACACACACACACACACACACACACACACAGAGTGATTTTCAAGCCACTGGGTCTGGGACTCAAACTGTGATTGGCCATGTGGAAGTCTAGCAATGTAACCACTATACCATCCTCTGACCCCACACTTTAGTTTTTATTGTCAGTGAAGACTAGGAACATTGACAAAGTGCTATTATATTTGCAGAGAAGTACTCACAAATATTAATATAATACTTTCTCCCATAGCACTACTTGCTTTGTTTATAAAAATAAATCAAATGTAATAATTCCAAGCCTTAAATCATATAGTACATATGGTTGATTTTTACTGAGTACAATACATAGTTAGATGTAATTCTAAATTTTAGTATATTTTGACTTCCAAACAAAACACAATATATCTTGCTATAAAATTTACCCAAAATTCATGCTTTTATTACACATTCATTTTAGTGTCGATTAAGGAGGATGATGCTCGTTCAATGGGGAAAATAAAAACTTACCTGACTGTATTTTATTTTACATTATATCATATAAGACAGTCTTAAAAACAACTTTATAACATAATAAAATAATGAAAATTTAAGAAATAATAATAATTAGAATGAGAACAGAAGTCTTAAAATGGGAGAAAATATTTGCAAATTATTTCTCAGACAAGCAATTGGTATTTAGAATATATTGGGAACTCAAGCAGTTCACTCATTAAAAAATGAATAATGCAATTTAAAAATGGCCAAATGAATGAATAACAACTCTCCAAGGAAGGTTTATGAATATGCCAAAAGGCATATGAAAAAATGTTCAAAGTCTCATATTATAAGGAAATGTGAATTAAAACTACAATGAGATACCATTAACCCCAGTTAGAATGGCTAGGATCAAAAACAATAAAAATAAACTAGTGCTAGCAAGACTATGGTAAAAAGGGAACCTTCTTACACTCTTGGGAATGTAAATTAATGCAAACTCTGTGGAAAACAATATGGGGATCTTTAAAAACCTACAAATTGGGATCAGCAGATGGTATAATAGTTACATTGTTGTACTCTACTCCAACTTTGGTTCACCACCCTCATGCTGGGCACGTGCCAAAATCCCAAAAGGAGAATGGAGAAGAGATTGCAGCATGACCATTTCCCCTGGAGGGTGATTTCTTGCTTTCTGTCTCTCTAATGAGCACATGTACCCTATAGCAAAAATCTCTCTCTTAAAAAAAAACCCTACAAATAGAATTATCATATGACCCAATAATCCCATTCCTTGATATCTACCCAAAGGATAGGAAGACACAAAGTCAGAAAGATGCTTGCACATCCATATTTATTTGAGGATTATTCACAATTGCTAAAATATGAAATCAAACTAAATATTGGAATTCTGATGACTGGATTAAAAAACTGTGATATATATATATATATATATGTGAACTGCATATTAGTCCACATATCTTAACACATTATCATCAATAGATAATTTTCCATTTTTGTGTCCAGTAAATGTTTTGCTATTTTTCTCTTTATTTGCTCCCTCCCCTTTCCCTATTGCCCACTCCCCTACCACACTGTCTGTTTATGAACATTTGCTCTTAATGCTCTTATTCCTTCCAATCTTTCAGTCTCTAACATAGAGTGCAGACATTTGAATATAATGCCCCTCTTTTCCAATCCAGTTTGCTTTGCTCAACATCAGATCTTTCATATTGATTCACTTTTTATAAAATGCCAGGGTCTTATTTTTTATGGCTGAGTAGTATTTCATTGTGCATATAAGCCAACTTATTCATTCATCTGTTCATGGACATTGGGTTGATTCTGAGTCTTAGCAATTGTGAATAGTGCTGCAATAAACATAGATGTGCAAATTCTTTTCTGACAGAATGTTTTCCCATCTTTTGGGTAGATACCAAGGAGTGAAATTGCTGGATTGTACGGTAGTTCTATTTGTAGGTTTTGAGGAACCTCCATATTGTTCTCCACAGTGGTGGTACTAATTTACCTTCCCACCATCAGTGCCTCACCAGCGCTCAACATTCTTTATTGTTTTAATCTTAGTCATTCTGACTGGGATTAGGTGGTATCTCATTGTGGTTTTGATTTGCATCTCCCTTATGATAAGGGACATTGAGCATCTTTTTATAGGCTTTTGGCTGTTCATATAGTTTCCTTAGAGAGATATCTGTTCAGTTCATTTGCTCATCTTTTAATTAGATTGATCTTTTATTTATTTTTTAAATGAATAAACTGGTTGAATTCTCTGTATATTCTGCCTATCAGTTTCTTATATGAGGCATAGTTTGCAAATATATTCTCCCATTCTGAGGGTTGCTAGTTCACTCTAACTATTGTTTCTTTTGCTGTGCAGAAGCTTTTAAACTTGATGTAATTCCACGTGTCTATTTTTGGGATTATTGCCTGTGGTTTTATGGTTTTATTTAAGAAGTCTTTGCCTACTCCAGTATTTCTAAGAATTTCTCTTGTATTTTCTATCAGCAATTTTATAATTTGAGGTTTTATGTTTAGGTCTTTGATTCATTTGCAGTTGATTTTTGATTTTTTTGGTGAGCGACAGGGACCTAGTTTCATCTTTCTGTAGATGAATACCCAGTTTTTTGAAGCCACAATTGCTAAAGAGATTTTCTTTTCCCCACTCGATAGTGTTGTGCTTTTTGTCAAAAATAATTTGACCATATGTTTAGGAATATTTCTGGATATTTCTGGATATTTCTGTTCCAATTATCTACATACCTGTTCTTTCTATCAGTACCATGCTGTTTTGATTATCACAGCTTTGCAATATATTTTGGAATCAGGGCATGAGATGCCTCTTACTTTATTCTTTTTGCACAGTATAGCTTTGGGGATATAGAACATTTTAGGCTGCAGACAAATTTTACATTTTTGTTTTCTATTTCTGTGAAGAATGTCTCTGGTAATATGATTATGATTGCATTAAATTTGTAAATTAATTTGAATAAAATTAACATTTTGATTATATTAATTCTTCTACTTTAGAAACATGGATGTTCTTCCACTTTTTGGTACTATTTTCAATTTTTTTTTTTTAAGTTTTTCATAGTTTTCTTTGTAGAGTTTGTAGAGACCTTTCACTTCTTCAGTTAGGTTTATTCATAGGTAACTTATATTTTGGGGTTTTTTTTGTTGTTTTTTTAGAGATTTTCGCTATAGGGCACATGTGCTCGCCAGACAGACAGAGAGAGACATAGAGACAGAAAGCGAGAAATCACCCCCCGGGGGGATGGTCATGCCGCAATCCCTTCTCCTTCATTCTCCTCTCGGGATCTTGGGCACGCACGCACTCATGCCCAGCGTGAGTTCTAAGCCACCGGGTCCAGGACACGAACCGTGGTCGACTACGTGGAAGTCCAGCAACATAGCCATTACGCTAACTGCTGGTTCCCTATTTTTGTTTCTATTGTAAATGAGACTCCTTTCTTCAATTCTACCTTAGTCTGTTCATCATTGGTGTATAAAATGCTATAGATTTTTGTAATTTGATTTTGTATAATGCACTTTACTGTATTCATTTATCAATTACAGGAACTTTGTGTGGATTCTTTAGGCATTTCTATGTATATATAACCATGTCATCTGCAAATAGAAATTATTTCACTTCTTCTTTTTCTATTTGTATAGCCTTTACTTTATTGTCTTTTCTGTTTGGATTGGCTAGGATTCCCAATACTATGTTGAAAAGGAGCAGAGAAAGTAGGCTGCCTTGTTTTAGTGGAAAAATTTTCCCCATTCAGTATGATGTTAGCTGAGGGTTTTTCATATATAACTTTTATTGTGTTGAGAAATCTCCCTTTTATGCCAATTTTGCTGAAAGTCTTAATCATGAAGGGATGTTGTATTTTGTCAAAAGCTTTTTTACATTGATTGATATGATCATATGGTTTTTATCTTTCCTTCTGTTAATGTGATGTATTACATTTATTGTTTTGCATATATTGAACCACATTGCATCCCTGGAATAAAGTCTGCCTGGCCATGGTGTATAAATCTTTTTAATGTGTCATTGGATGTGATTTTCTAGTATCTTGTTGAGAAATTTTGCATCTGTATTCATCAGAAAAATGGTCTGTATATTTCCTTTTTTCATTATGTCCTTGTTTGCTTCTGGATTGAGAGTGATGTAGGCTACATAGAATGAATTTGAGGGGGTTTCTTCCTATGGTATCTTCAGAAATAGTTTGAGTAGAATGGAAGTTAGCTCTTTAAAAGCTTTTTTAGAATTCAGAAGTGAAGCCATCAAGACCTGGACTTTTCTTTGTTGAGAAGTTATTTATTACTGATTTGATCTCATTGCAGGTTGTTTATTTTAGACTTTCTATGACTCCCAGATTCAATCTTTTGATTTTATATCTGCGAGATCTGGACTCAAACTCAGTTGGCCATGTGGGATTCCAGTACCTTAACCACCATGCCACCTGCTTGCCTATGATTGCCTTTGCTGTGTCTCATAGGTATGAAAACTCACGTGCTCATTTCCATAGGTTTTAATGAATCTTTTAATTTAGTCCTAATTTCTTATATAGTTGTGAAGTCACTCAGGAGCAGGTTGTTTAGTTTCCACATATTCATTTCTTTTTTGAGGTTTTTTTTTTTCTGCAGTTAATTCCAAGTTTAATTCCAGTGGTTAGAGAAGATGTTGGTGTGATTTCTCCTATCCCTTGGGTAGATACCCAGGAGTGGAATTGCTGAATCATACCTTTGAATCATACCTTTGAATTTGCAAAGGCTTGTTTTATACCCTATCATGCCGTCAATTTTTTTTTTTTTTGGAGAGATTTTTGCTATAGGGCGCGTGCACTCGCCAGACAGACAGAGAGAGACATAGAGACAGAAAGCAAGAAATCACCCCCCAGGGGGGATGGTCATGCCGCAATCCCTTCTCCTCCATTCTCCTCTCGGGATCTTGGGCACGCACGCACACGCGCCCGGCGTGAGTTTTAAGCCACCGGGTCCAGGACACGAACCACGATCGACTACGTGGGAGTCCAGCGACATAGCCATTACGCTAACTGCTGGTTCCCTCATGCGGTCAATTTTTTAATGTTCTATGCAGTGGTGAGAAAAATTTGTATTTTGTGGTTATTGATTGAAAAGTTCTATAGATGTCTGTCAAGTCCATTCAACTTATGGTATCATTTATATCTTGTATTTCTTTGGTTATTTTATAGTTTGAGGTCTTAGGTTTAGATCTTTGATACACTTTGATCCAATGTCCAAAGAAGACAATAGAATATCAAGATCTCCAATAATTATTGTGCTACAGTCTATCTCTTCCTTTAGGTCAATCAGTCATTCTTTCATATATTTGGGTTCTTCAGTGTTATATGCATAGATATTTTAAGTGTATATCTTCTTGCTGAGCCAGCGCTTTTAGGATTTTAAAGTGTTCTTTTTATCTTCTTACAGTTTTTGTCATCTTTTTAAAAAATTTATACATTTAATCACTATACATCACTTTGCTTGTAAATTGAATTTACCCAACATAAATACACTTCACACCAGTCCAGTTGAGAATACAAAACACATTATCATCAACAGATAATAACCCATTTCTGTGTCCCATAAATGTCTTGTCTATTTTCCTCCTTCATTTCTTTCCTTATACTTTCCCCATTTTCCCACCCTCTTTCCACATTGTCTCCAGAGTTTATAACCATTTCTAATGCCTTCTAATCTCTAGTTTCCACCATAGAATGTGAACAGTCAGTATATGTTAAGTGGAGATATAAAATGTCTCTCTTTCATAGCCTGGTTTGCTTGACTCATCAGTAAATCTTCCATATTCACCTACTTTCTATCAAATGCCAGGGTCTTGTTTTTTATGGCTGAGTAGTATCCCATAGAGTATATTTGCAACACTTTTTTCAATCCATTGATCTGTTTGTGGCTATTTGGGTTGGTTCCAAGTATTAGCAATTGTGAATAATGCCACAATAAACAGATGAGCAAGCACTTTTCTGACTGAGTATTCTCCCATCCCTTGGGTAGATATCCAGGAGTGGAATTGCTGGATCAAATGGCAGTTCTATTTATAGATCTTTGAGAAACCTCCATATTGTTCTCTGCTATATCTGGACAATTTACATTCCCACCAGTGTGGGAGGGTTTCCCTTTCACCACATCTTTGTCACCACTTATCATTTATTGCTTTTTTAATCTTCACCATTCTGATTGGGGTTGGGTGGTATCTCATTGTGGTTTTGATCTATGTCTCTCTTATGATGAGGGATATATTTTTTAAGAGGTTTTTGCTATAGGGTGCATGCACTCGCCAGACAGACAGAGAGAGACAGAGAGACAGAAAGCAAGATGGCCATGCCACAATCCCTTCTCCTCCATTCTTCTCTCAGCGTCTTGGGCACGTATGCACACGCGCCCGGTGTGAGTTTTAAGCCACCCGGGTCCAGGATGTGAACCGCAGTTGACTATGTGGGAGTCCAGCAACTTAGCCATTACACTAACTGCTGGTCCCAATGATTAGGGATGTTGAGCATCTTTTCATATGCTTTTTGGCTGTTCATATATCTCCCATGGAGAGTTGTTTACTCAGCCTTTTTTTTCCATCTTTTAATTGGGTTAATCTTTTTGTTTTTGTTTTGTTTTTGATAAGCCACTTAAGTTCCCTGTGTATTCTAGTTATCAGTTCCTTATCTGAGTAATAGTTTACAAATATATTCTCCCATTCTGAAGGTTGTCAATTCACACTACTTACTGTACCTTTTGCCATGCAGAAACTTCTTAATCTGATGTAATCCCACCTGTCTGTTTTGGGGATTATTGCCTGTGATTTGGGGTCTTATTTAAAAAGTTTTTGTCTACCCCAATGTCTCCCAGAGTTTTTCCTGTGTTTTAAGTCAATAGTTTTATAGTTTGAGGTCTTAGTATTAGATCATTGATCCACTTTGAGTTGATTTTTTTGTTAATTTTGAGAGCTAGGGGTTCAATTTCATCCTTCTGCAGGTGGATACCCAGTTTTTCCAGCACCATTTGCTAAAGAGGTTTTCCTTTTCCTACTGGGTTGACTGATACCCTTTGTCAAAAATCAGTTGGCTGTATGTTTTGGGTTTTTTTTCTGGAGTCTCTATTCTGTTCCATTGGTCCATATATCTATTTTTGTGTCAATGCCAAGTTGTTTTGATTATCACCGCTTTGTAATATATTTTGGGGTCAGGAAGTGAGATACCGCCCACTCCACTCTTCTTACACAGGCTTGCTTGACAATACAGGGTCTTTTATGATTCCGGACAAATTCTAATTGTCTTTCCTAGATCTGTGAAGAAAGTCTCTTGTAATTGTATAGGGATCACATTAAAAATGTAGATTAATTTGGGTAGATTTGCCAATTTGATTGTAATAATTCTTCCAATTCAGGAACAAGGGATATCCTTCCACTTTTTTTGTGTCCTTTTCAATTTCTTTTTTATTAAGAATTTTTTATTTACTTATTTAATTCCATTTGTTGTTATTATTTTTCAATTTAACCAGAGAAAGAGAGAAACGGAAAGCAAGAAAACAAGCTACCAGATTTGGGACTCAAACTGCAATCGGCCATGTGGGAATCTAGCACCTTTATCCACCTAGCCACCTGCTGCCCTCAATTTCTTTTTTTTTAAGATTTTCATAGTTTTCCTTGTAGAAGTCTTTGACTCTCTGGGTTAAATTTACTCCTGGGTGTATTCTACTTTTTGTGGCTATGGTAAATGGAATGACTTTCTTCAGTTCTGTCTCTGTCTGCTTGTTGTTTGTATATAGAAATGAATGCTATAGATTTTTGTAAGTTGCTTCTCTTTCCTGCCACTTTGTTGTATTCATTTATTACTTTGAGTTTTTTCATGGATACCTTTGAGTCTTCTATGTATACAATCATGTCATCTGAAAATAGAGATAATTTCAACTCTTCTTTCGTATTTGAATGCCTTTTATTTCATTCTCTTGTCCTATTGCATTGAGTAGTACTTCCAACACTGTATTGAATAGGAGTGGAGAAAGTCAGGAACTTTGTTTTGTACCAGTTTTTAGTGGAAACACTTTCAGTTTTTTCCCATTCAGTATAATGTTCGTGATAGGTTTTTCATAGATGGCTTTTATTATGCTAAGAAATGATCCTTCTATGCCAATTTTGCCAAGAGTCTTAATCATGAAGGGACGTTGTATTTTGTCAAATGCTTTTTCTGCATCAATTGGAATGATTATATGATTTATATCTTTATTTCTATTATATTTATAGTTTTGTGTATGTTGAACCACCTTGCATCTTTGGAATAAAACTTATCTGGTCATGATGAATAATATTTTTTTTAAGAGGTTTTCGCTATAGGGCGCATGCACTTGCCAGACACACAGAGAGAGATAGAGAGACAGAACTTGAGAAATCACCCCCCAGGGGGGAGGGGCACGCCGCAATCCCTTCTCCTCCATTCTCCTCTCGGGATCTTGGGCACACAGCACATACGCCCGGCGTGAGTTTTAAGCTCCCGGGTTCGGGATGCGAACCACAGTCAACTACATGGGAGTCCAGCGACATAGCCATTACGCTAACTGCTGGTTTCCATAATATTTTTTATATGTCATTGGATACAATTTGCTGGTATCTTGTCGAGAATCTCTACCTCTGTATTCATCAGAGATATTGGTCTGTAGTTTTCCTTTCTTGTTGTAACCTTATCTGTTTTGGGAGGGGGATGGAAGCTTCATAAATTACATTTGAGATGGTCCCTTTCTTTTGGATCTTTATAAATAATTTGAGAAAAATAGGGGTTACTTCTTTAATAGTTTTGTAGAATTCAGAAGTGAAACCATAAGGACCTGGCCTTTTCTTTATTGGGAGGTTATTTATTACTGATTCAGTCTCGTTGCTTGTTATGGGTCTATTCAAGCTTTCTATGTCCTTCTGAGTCAATCTTGGAAGATCATGTGTCCAGGAATTTGTCCATCTCATCCAGGTTTTCTTGTTTGTTGGCATATAGACACTCATAGTGTCCTCTAATGATGTTTTGTATTTCTAGTATGTCCATCGTAATATTGCCTGTTTATTTGTGAATTTCATTCTGGCTCTTTTCTCTTTTCTTAATCAGTCTAGCTATGATGTGTCAATCTGGTTTATCTTTTCAGAGAACCAGCTTTTGCTTTCATGTATTTTCTTCATAGTTTGTTTATTTTCTATTTCATTTATTTCTACTCAGATCTTTATTATTTTCTTTCTCCTGGAATTTTTTTGGACTTTTTTGTTGTTGCTGTCATTGTTTTTCCAGTTTCCTAAGGCATGATGTTAGGTTGTCTATTTGCCACCTTTCCAACTTTTTCTTATGCACACTAATTGTTATGAACTTTCCTTTTATGACTGCTTTTGTGGTGTCCCAAAGATTATGGAGACTCATACACTCATTATCATTTGTTTCCATGAATCTTTTGATTTCAATCTTAATCTCTTCAGTAGTTGTGATGTCATTCAGGAGGTTATTTAGTTTCCATATATTTGTGTATTTTTGAGGGCTTTTCCTGAAATTGATATCAAGTTTAATTCCAGCATGCTCGGAGAAGCTGCTGGATATAGTTTCTATGCCTTTGAATCTGTAAAGGCTTGTTTTGTGCAAAGAGATTCAGGACCTAAATAATACCATAAATCAGATGGATTTGACAGACATCTTAGAACTTTCTACCCCAAAACCACCAAATAAACATTTTTCTCACCCCTACATGGTACCTTTTCAAAGATTGACCACAAAACAGAAACATATACCATTGTTAGGAGCTGGTTTTGTCTTATTAAGTATTAAGAAGTCACAGAGGAGAGCCAGGTGGTGGTGCAGCAAAGCATAACTGGATCAACATAAGAAATCCTGAGTGTATGTCCCAGGACTTTCCTGTTTGCCTGGGTACGTGCATCCCTGTGATCCAGGTTAGCTGAGACTGGGGTAGAGCATAACGTAAAGACCGTTGGGGGTGTCCTGCCTCCCTTTCTTTCTCTTTCTGAAGAAATAAATAAACGTTTTTAAAAATCATGTATAACAATCAGGATAATTAGGATGATAACGACGAACAAAATTCCACCTCTTAAGACTACTGACCACTTTAAATAATGACCTCTTATGATAAACATCCACATTTTTTTCCATATAATAACATGTATAGTATGGACATGCTAAGACTCTTCTGAGCACTTTACAGATTTTAACTTAATAAACTCCATCAACTCTTTATAATAGTTACTATTATTAATCTCACTTTACAAGTAAGGAAACTAAAACCTAGAGAGATTAAGAAAGCTGACCATGATTCCTCAACTATGTCCAGTATTCAAATTCTTTCTTCTTTTTTTCTGGGACTCTAATGAATAACTATTACTTAAACACATTCTGAATCTTGGGTTTTCAGGCCTCCTGATAGTCTTTTGTGTCACTGTATATTATTTTTCTGGATCAGTGCTACCTTACAGTAGCAGTGCCGGAAATGTAGGCCCCTGGCAAGACCAGATCTGTGGAGGTCTGGCCTTGGTTCCTTGTCAAGCCTGAAGCTACACCAGGTGGTGCTCAGACTTGTCACGTGACCTTACATCTAACAGTGACTTCTGATCTGTCGCTGACTCGAGTGTTTCCCCTTGTGCTAATTTTGGATTGTGAGCTCACCTTTATCAGAGATTACCTGTGGACATCATGAATTATTGGATTGTTGGAAAAGTCATGACACATTTTTGCATAGAAAAGTACATCATGACTTTTCTGACCACCCAATAGCTACTCCTAAAAAGCTTTCTATTGGCTCCCCCAGTACAAAAGTAAACTAGCCTGAGACTACTTGTTCAAATTTCTCACATACACGGTTCCTGAAAGTAGCATAAATAACCTAGAAATAAGATAGTTAAATTTCATGGTACAAGCCTGTAGTTGTGATTGTTTTTTCTTTTTTCTTTTATTTTTCCCCCAGAGAGCACATGCACTTGCCAGAGAGACAGAAAAAAAGTGAGAGTGACAAAGCACACTCCGAGCCAGCTCCGATTGTCACACCACAATCCCTTCTCCTTCATTTATCCCTCCTTTTAAAATTCCAGGCACACAATGCACATGTGTCTGGCATGATTTTCAAGCCCCTAGGTCCAGGACTTGAACCGTGCCATCAGTCATACGAGATCCAGTTCCCTTAACCAGCAGGCCAAGGGCTAGCCCATGGATTCTTAATAATTCTTTTACAACATGCGGAACTTCTTGTTGCTCTTTGTGCCAGCTCTAGATAACAGGTATTTCACTTCAATTTGAAGACAATATTCTTTTGCTTCTGACACTTTTTCTTATATTACTCCTTTGATAAATTCTAACTTTATGATTTTTTTCATTTTTTAAAATAACTACAAGTATTGAAATTCTTAGCCTGAGAGTTTTTCTTTTTGCCATAGGGCAGTATGTTAGATTTTTTCATTAGAGAGTCTAAAAATGTCAGTACTTGGGGTTTGTTCTTCATGAGTGTTCAACTTCTCCAGAAATTTTTTTATTATTATTTTGAAATTTTGTGCTGGTAGAGGTCAGTTATGGAAATCAAAATTTTTAAATGATATAGTTTTCAGCTCTGAGACGTAGACCTACCTCCCCCATACCTGGGAATTTGATATCAGAAAGTCTCTGTTTAATCTTCCTAGAGAAGAAACTCCAATCTCTCCTCTGGGCAGCGAAAGATGAGGCAGGAAAGGAGGCATTATTTATCAGGCATCCAGGAGCAAAGCGAGCAGGAGGGGGGCTGTCCTGAGGTTCTACCCCCTCCATATGTAGACTTACAAATATTCCTGTATTGTCACCCCCATCTCTCTCCTTACCTTGCTTTGTATCTAGCTGTATTTCTTTCTGGGGGTGTTGTAACAACATACCATACAATGAGTGATTTAAAGCAATAGACACCCATTGTCTCATAATTCTGGAGACTAGAAGTCTGAAATCAAGGTGTTTTCAGGGTTGGTGCCTTCTGAGGGCTTCATGGGCAAATCTACTCCAGGTCTCTTTCTTAGTTTCTGGTAACCTCAGGTATTCTTTGCCTAGAGAGGGTGTTTTTCTTGTGTATGTGAACTATCTTCTGTACATGTCCCTCTGTCTCTAAACATATTCTTTTTATGAGAAAACAGTCATCTTGAATTAGGGCCCACCCTAATGACCTCATTCTAATTTTATTGCTTTTACAAAGTCCTTATGTCCAAATAAGGTAACCACCGATTAGGATATCTATGTATCTTTGAGCGAGGGTAGGGGAGACAATTCAGTCCATAATACCACTGCTCTAAATCCTGAGTTCTGAAGTTCTGCAGAGTGGACCAGCTCATTTCTTCATGCTCATGCTTATATGTTCCTCCATTATATACACACACACACGTAAAGTCACCTACAGAGGTACACATAGGCACACTACACACACAGACACACCGATCTCACACACCACACAAATACAAACACATGGCATACACTCATGCACACTTGCTGTGTTGAAAATGTGCGGGATGTTCTTTAATCGGGTATGGTAAGACATGCAGCCACAGGAGTGGCTTTTTGAAGGAAAAGGTTTCTATCACAGATCTGTAGAAACACAAGGCATGGTATCTTAGACAATTTTGTGCTACTATGACAGAATACCACAGCCTGGATAATTAAAACTAACAGAAATATACTGTTTCTCACACTTCTTGAGGCTAGGAAGTCTAAAATTGAGGGGCTGGCATCTGGGGAGGCCCTCTTTCTGTATCATCCCACGGAGGAAGGTCAGATGATGGCAAAGAGCGAGGGTCAAAGAAAAGGGAGCCAAGCTCCTCTTTCCATAAGAAATCCATCTGCTGAAACAAGCCAGCTCCCATGACGATGGGGCTAATCCATTCATGAGGGCAGAGCTTTATGTTTCCACGCACATTGAGGGGGGCACATTCAACCGTAGCACACGGCATTCCACTCAGGGCATGTAAGGAAGACCCAGTGTTGATCTAAAGACAGAAGAGAAGAGAGGGCAAATCATGGCCCAGAGCAGAAAGAAATGAGCAGAGCAGGATAACTACGTCAAGTAAGTCTAAGATATGGTTTGAGTAATTTTGGTAGGCTCCAACCTATCGGGGTTTCCCTAGGGACTACTAGCATACCTAGCCATCTGACACCCAGTCCTGCAGTGATTTAGGGCAGAGGAAATATTGACGTGGTGTTTGAAAATTTGATAAAGAAGATGGCTGGGGGGACCAGCAGTTAGAGTAATGGCTATGAGGCTAAACTCCCATGTAGCCTACCGTGGTTCAAGTCCCAGACCCTGTGGCTTAAACTCACGCCGGGTGCATGTGTGTGCATGCCCAAGATCCTGAGAGGAGAATGGAGGAGAAGGGATTGTGACATGGCCATGCCCCCTGGGGGGGGGGGTGATTTCTCACTTTCTATTTCTCTCTGCCTGTCTGGCGAGTGCACGCACCCTATAGCAAAAACCTCTCAACAAAAAAAGAAGATGGCTGGAGATCTGGACTCTGGATTGATTGGTTTGTATATCCATGGAGAGTTTGTATATTTCAGGAGAGTTATTTGCTATCTCTAGGAATTAGCTAGGTTGAGAGAGTCAACCTCTTCAGGATCAAGGTCCCACATGCCAGGGCTTCAAGAACACAGAAAATAAGAAAATACAATCAATGCACACATGCACATGCACATGCACACGCATGCATATTTGGAGCATGGCTTCCCTGTTCTCATTATTTTTCCAGCTGCTTTGCCTGTCCTCCCATTCCCTTTGCTTTGTGGAGCTTTTACACCCCCTTTCGATACTTGTAGTGGGACTCAGAGAAGAAGCAGAGATTAGTCTTATGCATTCAGTCTTCCATATTTTACCAGAAAACATTTTAGTACAACAGATCCTTCTGCCCTGGACCTCCACAGAACTTTTACTGCTGCTAAATTAGACACGTTCTCCCCTTAATGAGGACCTTTTGTGACTATACTGCCGCACCTCTGAGACTTTGTCCTTTACTGGGAGAGTGTAAGGACTTTGACGACTTGAGGAGGGGTATGGCTCTTAAAGCTTGACCTAATCTCTGCCCAGGCTTCCTACGTCGATTGTCCTCTGTTCTGAAGGCTGTGCTCCTGTGCCTTTCCAGCGTGCTTGTACTCCACGGCAAGAAGGAGCCTGTCGCTTTAAAAGGAAAAAAAAAAGTCTCTGAGAGACCTTCCTTAGGAACGGGTTGCTAAGCTGGTGGTTTTGCTCTGGGATGTGGCTGCAGCTCCTGGGGAAGCAGTCCGGCGGCTGCCCCGACCCTTTTCCTTCAGAGCCTTCTGGAAGATTCAGCAGCAGTATCTACTGTCTCTCTCCACTGCCTGTCCACCCCAGAAAGCAGAATCTGCAAAGTGCCTTTCGTAAACTTCCTTAAGGTAAACCGGTTCCTAAGGAGACCAGAGCTCAGCGACGGTTTCCTGTTTCCCCAGCTTAGAGTTCAGCCTTTCCCTGGGTACTCTGAGAGCGGATTTAATTCATTGCAAATGCAAGGACGCTCATCTCAGTTATGCTTCCACTTCCTGGAATGAGAACACTTCGGCCGCTTTGATTTGAGCTGCTCTCTGGTATCTGGTTTGCAGGAAATACAAGTTCAGTTAATCACAATCCCTAAATGGAAATCGTCTCTGACCAAAACTGCAAAACATTTGCTGCATGTTGAATTTCTGGGCCTTTTAGTTCAAAGGGGTTCCAGGGGGAAGCACCAGTTACTACAAACTTCACTTTTTTTGCCATTAAAGAAAGTGCAGGTCTGATGATTGCTGTGCTTTCTACCTGACCTCGGGAAAATGTATTGGCTGCAATGTAAGCTGATTGTTTTCCTTCATTGCAAAGAGGTGCTATGAAAAGCTAATAAACACTAATAGGAAATATATGTCTGCTATTGTAATTTCATATAAACTTTTCTGCAAATAAATTTTAGTGCCTGCATGTAACCTCTTTCTCCTCTCTCTTGCTTTCCTATCTCATCTCCTAGAGCTCATCTATAGTCATTCATTCAAAAATTTATTGAGCATCCACAATATACCAGGCAATGTGCTTAAGTTTAGAGTGTGCAAAAAAAAAAAAAAAAGAATCCAACCAGGTCAGAAGCCAGAGTTGCTGAAAAGACAGACCTATAAACAGGTTCTAACAGTCCAGTGAGCTAAGTGCTGTAGAAGATTTATAAAAAGGTCTAAAGTGCTTAGGGCACAGCAGGACCACCTCCAGGGAGGGGCTTCTAGCATTTTCTACATCATGTCAATACATTGGCCATTTATCACATGGCACAGCTCAAGTATAGAATTTATATGTGCTCTTCTAGGACAATGTATATTATGTGAGGTAGATTAAATGATTTACTAAATGTATTTGTTTCTTTTGTACAAGGATACTAAAGAACGCTGCTGCTGGAATCACTTGTAGAATTAGAGAAAACATTCAAAAAGAATATGTGTGGCACCTCTCCAAATTTCCAAGCTCTTGATCAAATGGGACGGGACAGAAAAATGTGCTCAGGGAGCAAGGGACAAAATGCTCCTGGATAGGAGAGAGGTTTCTGAAGCACCGTAAATACAAAGACAGGGCCCCAGGCCTGGCTTGGAGAGAGAGGGAGAGTGGGTATGGGTTGAGGTAAAGGAAGTGTGGAAAGGAGTTGAAGGTGGGAGCTGTGGAGGAAGTGCGGGGTGAACATCCGCTAAGGTCTTTCCTATGAGTTCCCTTCTGTCTCTCAAGCCCTTTTTCCTTCCTATTCCTCTCCTTCACGTTCCTCTGCCCTCACCCTTTCTCGGTGATAAAGCCTAGCGACACTCAGAGCCTGATCCCTGCTAGGCATGGATGTAACTACATATATCCTGTCATTCCTCCCTTAGAAGCCAATCATTCTTTAAATTAGAGATAGGATCACAATTTTACAGATAAATGTGTCTCAGAAATGTGGAGGCATTACTCCTAGATTCCACAGTCGCTAAACAGAACTAGAATTTGAACCCAGGTCCATATAATTTGTTACAAAAACCTCACTCTTCCTTCACACTCATGTTTTTGCTGTTCTGAAATAGGCTGCCTGCGTCGTACTATTTTTTAAGCAGCTGAGGTTAAGGTGCATTGTATACAGGTTGCCTCTTCTATGCATATCCATTCCTTTTGCCTAGCAGCCTGTAGGACTTGTCACAGAGTCCTTTAGAAATGACTCTAAGCTGCTGGTGACTCCTAGAGATAGTCTAGCTGTCCAAGTGGCAGTGGCAGTACTTCCCTTGAAAACCGCCTTGGGTTTTCTGACTGAGTGGAATAGGTCATTGACCTAGTGTGACCTCAGCCTTTTCTCACTGCCGCAGTGCTTCCCAGCTTTCAGCCAGAAGCATTTCCAGAATAGTGGGCCAATGGAGGAAAGTTACTGATTTTATTGCAAAAGCATGATTGAATGATGACTGGGAGGTAGAACTGAGTGGAGGAGAATTGTGGAGCAAGAATCTCAGGATCGAATAACCCTGGTAAACCATGTAACCTGTCATAGCCTCGGTTCTTCGTATGCAATGCTGGAATGTCACTGTGAGGACTAAAGATAGCATTTATAGGTGACAGCACAGAGCGTACAGAAAAGCATAGCTATTTTGATGTTGCCAGCATGACTAGATGAAGAAATACCCAACGCATGTACTGATAACAAGCTACATTTTCAATTGTGTAATCTCGATTTATCTTTTCTTAGCAACGGTATTCACAAAAATAATAAATTTGGGGGTGGAGTCTTATTTCAGAAGACTTGGCCTACTCCAATGTCTTCAGTTTTTCTTGTTTTTCTACCAGTAGTTTTGTAGTCTGAAGTCTTAGGTTTAGATTTTTGATCGATTTTGAGTTGATTTTTGTTAATGGTGAAAGATAGAGGTCCAGTTTCATCTTTCTGCAGGTGGATACCCAGTTTTTCCAGCACCATTTGCTGAAGAGGTTTTCTTTTTCCCACCAATATACAGTGTATTCATGAAGGGAAAATTCATTTGATGCTATAGTTACATACAGTGATTGAAGGTAGAAATTAATTAAATTTTGGGGGAGAGGGAGGTTTTTTGCTATAGGATATGTGCGCTTGCCAGAAAGACAGAGAGAGACAAAGAGACAGAAAACGAGAAATCACCCCCCAGGGGGGATGGCCATGCCGCAATCCCTTCTCCTCCATTCTCCTCTCAGGATCTTGGGCACACACGCACACACATCCGGCGTGAGTTTAAGCCACCATGTCCAGGACTCCAACCGCATTTGACTACATGAGAGTCCAGCGACATAGCCATTACGCTAACTGCTGGTCCCGAAATTAATTAATTTTTAAAAAGAAAAATTTTGGTGTTATTTGATTTTCTTATAAACTCATTCAAAGATAATGATTAAGAAAGAATGAAGAGGAAAAACACAATCCTTTATATTTTTCATTTTTTCTTTCATATGTGATTTTTTAAAATGTATATGTAACCTTTTTTGGTAGCTGTAAAAAGATGTCACCGTTCCTGTTCTCAGGTTCTCGATGCCCGGAGCTGCTGATTTGGGAAGCTTTATTCCTTTAGCATTTCGGTCTTACAGTCTGCCCTCCCACCTCTTCATTTTCTTAGCTGCTCTCACCATTCCCCTTTCCTATTTTTGAACCTGTGAAGAGGCCTATATGGAAACAGTAGAAATTCTAATGCTTTATTTCCCTTTTACATGCTAACTCCCAGGTAGGTCAGCAAAACCTTGAACACCTCTTCTAAGCTGCTTACCTGACCCACTTTCAGTTAGGATTGGATTCCATGGACATGAGGAAAGGCTGATAATTTGTCAGCTCTGTGCCTGGTATCCCTTCACACGTTTTCTCACCTCATCTTCACAGCAACCGAGTGAAGACGATAAAACTTTAAAGGGCCCTAATATGTGGCCAGGAAGACAGTCAATAAGAGATGATGTCATCATTCACTGGACAAAGTGTCTTCAGAAAGTTCATGGAAAATGCATATTATGAAAAACTATGAGGCCAGCCACGTGGTGGTTAAGGGAACTTGCTCCACATGGGTGCCTTCACAGTCTGAGTTTCAGTGGTCTGAAAAGCACTCTGGGTGCTTGTGTTTGCTTAGCCAAAACCCTCAGAAGAGACTGTGGTGTGGCCATCCCCCCCAGGGAGTGTTTCTCACTTTCTCTCTCTCACGAGCACATGTACCCTATAGCCAAAACTACCTAAGTAAATAAATAAATAAAAATAAATAAAAGAATAAAAAAGAAACCATGCTCAGATTTCAAAAAAATTTTGCACCAAGGCAAACTTGTTAATAAATTCCATTTGACTACAGACATTTTGAAATATCTCCACATAGGTTAAGCGTCCATCAGGTGCCATAGTCCTAGACTCTGCTGTTCCTAACCTCTTGTCCCCTCTCATATTCTAGTGGGGATGACCAAGCACTAACAAATAAGAAATGTGAGTTGTGATAAGTATTGTGAGAAATGAATTATTATAAGGTGGTTCAGGAGTCCCAGGAGAATCCTGGGGGAGGGGATACCATTGATTGTGAAAGATCAGAGAAGTCTTTTCTCATAGAAGTTTCAGCACAGTCCTGAAGGAAGTGAAGAGAGAGCCAGGGTTGTGCAGATACCAGAAAAAAAAGTTCTGGGCAGGGAAAACAGCAAGCGAAAGGTCCTGAGGCAAGGGGTTTCAAGTGCAAGTCATGTAGGGCCTTCTGGCTTCTGGAAAGATTTTGGGATTGTGCTCAGTTGAGAAAGGAAAGTCATTGGACGATTCTGAGCAAAGCAATGACGTGCTCTCTCTTAGCTTATCAACCACTCACGCTGGCTTCAGAGCAGAGAACACTAGAGGTAAGCGATGTGGGGAGCACATAAATTAGGAGGTTTTTGCAGTAGTCTGTGCAAGAGAAGGTACTTAACCAGGGCGGTCACAGTGGACAGACTTAGAGTGATTGGATTACAGATATAATTAGAAGGCATAGGTGGGATTTCAACAGATTGGATATCATCAGTGGGGAGTTGCATGAGAGGAAGAAAGGCACACAGAGGGATTGCAAGGTTTCTGGCCTCAGAAAAATGGATTTCTGTGTACTGCACAAGGAAGCTGACAGCACACACAGAGCCGGGGTAGCATAAGGAACACCCTTTGGAGGACGTAAAGCCGACTGAAGTCGCCCGTCCAGTAGACACAGTCACATGTTTGAGTGTACAGTTCTGAGAGACATCTGGCCCCAGGATGTAAACTTGGTCAGTATCATTATGTAGGTGGTATGTAAAGCCAAAAGACATGATGAAGCCAGAGGACAGCGCAGACAGGGCTGCGCCCCGGAGCACTGCGATATTTTGTGATTGGGAAGATGAGGAGAAAGCACCCAAGGAGTTTTAAAGGAAATTCAGTGGGTAGGAAGAAAACCAGGCAGGAATTTGTCCAGAAGAAAATGAAGAAAGCATTTCAAAGGAAACCAATGGTACACTAAGTGCCTCTGATGGAGTTGAGTAAGATGGGGACTGAGAACAGATGTGGCCACACAGGCGTCAGTGAAGACTGGCCAGAGTCATTTCAGAGTGTGCTAGAATCAGAACAAAAAGACATGGGAAAGAGGGAAAATCCTCAGGGATTTTCCTCTAAAGGTTAAAAAATGGAACAGCAGAAAAAAGATGATTTATTTGGCTGATGAGTATTTTAAATGATGAAGAGTATATGAACATACAGGGGATAGGAGGAAAAGAAAGTACCCCCAACAAGGCCAGTCGCACTGCAATCTTTTTCCCTTCAGTTCTTCATCCCATCAGGATCTTAGCCCATGTGCATACCCAGACGCAAACTCTGTAAGTCATGTGGGATCTGGCTTCTTTTGCTTAACTGCTATGTTTCAAGTCCAGCCCTAAAGAGGACTGTTTTGGCTTTCTTTTGTTTGGTTTTGAGAGATTTTTGCTATAGGGCACGTGTGCTCACTGGAGACACAGAGACAAAGAAAGAAGTCACCCCCTGGGGGGATGGCCATGCTGCAATCCCTTCTTCACCATTCTCCTCGGGAATTTTGGGCGCACATGTACATGTGCCTGGCATGAGTTTCAAGCTGCCAGGTTTGGACTCAAACCAGGGTTAGACATGTGGAAGTCCAGCACTTTCATAATGCGACATGCTGGCCCCAAGAGGGCTTTTAATTAATTAATTATTTATTTTTTTAAGGAAGGGACAAGCTACAGCACTTTTTACCTGGATAGAAGAGGAAGAAGTGATTATCCAGGTGACAGGGAGAGAATTGTCCAGTTTGAGGTCCCAGTGGAGGGGGTTGTGAGACCCAGTGCACCCGCAGCAGCTGACCAGGTGGAACAAGGCTGGGGCACAGCAGCATGTGGAAACAGGTGGTGGGTGAGGGAGTGGGAATGTAGAAGCTCCTTGAAATGAAAACTAAGGTCCAGGGCAGAGAGTGAGGGTGGCAGGAAGGTGGAAGTTTGAAGGTAGAGTGAAATCATCCTTGAGGAGCCAGAGTCCAACGAAGTCCTCTGACTCTTAGGGCATAGTAAAGCTGGGCTCATGGGGCCAAAGGGGTCTGCCATCCTTTCTTCTCTTCTGGTGCTTGTTCTCACTAATCCTGAGGTCTGTAAGGCTTCCTGGTGAAAGAAAAGTCTACTCAGCTCAGACACTTCACTATCAAGGTCAGTTTCATATTTATCAATAGTAAGAAAAATGATCCTTCGTTGATTACAAAAGTCCTGACTCCTTCATCATTCTTTGTCTGTCAGGGATCCGTCTCGGCCAAAATGAACCCCAAGGAAGAAAAAGTAAAAATCATTACAGAGGTAAGTGGTTGCTTAGATGTCCCCAGGGCTGTATTTGCTGTCCACGCTCATGTTACACACACTTGGGAATGAGGAAGTTGCAGCAACACACATTTATTGCACGTGTTAAAAGGAAAACTTTAGAGGAATTAAATTTCACAGAGGTTGAACAAAGAACAATTCATGAATCCAGGAGCTCTCAGAAACAGTTCAGGGAGTTCTGTTCTACAATGTGGGCAGGCAGCACTTATGAATGGAAAATAGAAGAGAGGAGCAGAAACTGCTTGATTGGTTTGAGCTCTGCATAGCATTATTTTAACATGGTCTGATCACTTGGCGATTTGTGATTGACCGAAGTTCAGCTGCTGTGATTGGCTAAGACTCCAAAAATATACTCCTAAGTTAGTTTCAGCTAGTTTATGTCCAAAGCAACACTGCAGTCCTGAAGGTAAGGATGCGAAGGTATCCAGAGGCCAAACTTAGTTTCACTTGGCACACACCTGCTGCGTCCACCCAGAGGGAGCGGTACCGGCATGTGGTGAAAGGGAGGTGAATGGTAAGGGAGACAGCCTTCCCCGCACTCCGGACTGTACCTGTACCTGAATGTCCTGAAGCTTTCATTCCCATCTCACAAATGCTGGCCTGCATCAGCTCTAACTTACTACCATTGGGCCCAGCTCTGCCTGAAGCGCATTTATTTATAAAGAAACCCAGAATGAAGGTAATGTAATTATAGATTAGAGCTGTTAATAAAATCCTCTAGCCATGGAGGGCTACCTTTTCCGACTTCCTGTGTGTAAAACCTCATTAAAGCACTGTACAGGCCAGAGAGAAGGAAGCTGTCTGCAATCCAGAGATTGTATGCCACCACACAGAGAGAAAGAGGGGAATGTTCCCAGTCCTCACTTCTCCGGTACCAGAGACAGAAATGAAACTGACATGCTATTTCCAAAGTAGTGCTTCAAACAGCCTGAGAGAACTCTGCAAACTATTCCGATTCACCGTACAGACATACCAGTGCTGACAAACCACCTCCTGTGCTTGCTCACTCCTTCATACAACACGTTCCATGCCTCTGATACCTGGAGGTGCGTCAGCAAACAAACCTTTGCGTCCTTGTGGAGCTTATGCTTTATCTTATTTGCAATCCAACTGGATGGTTTTCTACTGATCAGGGACTAAAACATTATTGGAAAGCAAAAGATGACCTAGATTTTTCACAAATCCAGTGAAACACAACTTACAAAGTCCAGCCAACACAAACTTAAAATTGGAGTAAGAACCATACCTTATACCTCAATATTATCATTATTTTATAATCGAAGCTGGTGAATCTCTGGGCTAAGAGAATCTTCTCCCTAGTAGGCTCTGAAGAAGGAAGCCACAGTGAGGATGGGGCATTTACACAGAAGACAAGTCGGAGAGATCACATCGCACAGACCAAGGACAAGTCAAAATCAGGCCACTGTCTGGGTGGGACCTCAGTTCCCTCCTCTAATTAAAGTTCATGTTTTCCCTCACCCCAAGGAAAACAGGGCGTTAGTGGGCCCGGCAACCTATATGACATTTCTTTGAAACATTATATCATTAAAATCCATGCTTTGTGTCCTAACTTTCAGTAAAAATGAAGAAAGCCCCAATTTTAGAAAAAAAAATTGATGTAAGGAGAGGTTCTATCTTGCAGCTTGTTCACCCAAAGGCAGTTGCAACCCAACTTACAAAATTCTAAGAGTAAAATCTTTAGTTTCCAGCTCTAACATTTGATGACTAAAATGTTAGAAAGCATAAGTGGAAAAAGAAAACGAAGTTTGCACTGTTAAAGGATTCTTCTCTTTTCAAAAATATCTGCCATAAGGTAACTCGAAACTTCCCTGGTGATCATACCCGTATTTTCACTATCCCCTACCTGCTGGGAAAGCTGGGAAACAGAAAATCCTAATCTGTGAAACCCCCAGTACGGCTCTGAGTATCTCCATCCTCCCTGGAAGACTCGCAGTTAGTTGCCTTTCTTAGACTGCGCCTTTCCCAGCAGGGACTGGGTAGCATCTCTGTCCACCCGGCCCGCCCCTCCACCCCCTCACACACACACACACACACACACACACACACACACGCCCTGCCTTAATTGCAAAAGTGCTCAGTAAACGTTAGGAGCGTGAACCTGTAACAGTGGAAGCTCCCACATCACTTTATTTCGGATGTTTTAGTTTGTATTCTTTTCCAGAATGCGTCTATTTTGAGAAGAGAGGATGCTGAGGGGTGTTTATATGTGTTAACTGTTCCTTCGCCCACACTCAGCTTCACTGGATAAAGGCCCAGTTCAAGATGGCACTTTTAATTTTAGGAAAACACCTTTCTTCCTCTCAAGATTCTCTCCCTGTTCTACTTTCATTTTTTAAAAGGAATTCATTGAGAATGATGAGGTCGCAGATGGGAGAAGGAAGAAGACCTCGAAGGTTCAACGACAACGAGGAAAGAAACAGGTAGGAGTAGGAGTGGCAAGAAAGCGAGTCAGTCTTTGTGTGGTGTGGCTGATTAACAGCCCCCTGCGCCCTGGCAGGCCGCAGGAGGATCCACCGCGGGAAGCGTCCCTGCTGTGGGTACCACCTTTTGACCTGCTTGTAAGGGATGTGGATCGCCCAGGGAGTGGACCCAGCATGGGGGCTTGTGGGTGCTTTTCGCAATGTGGAGGGGGGGGGTCTTTATTTGGAAAATCTTCCAAAATCTTCCTCTCCCATCTCTGGAGGAAGCCTGGAAATGGTTGGGCAGCGTTTTCTCTGAAGCCCATAAACTAAGACTGTCAGTAGATGGCACTGCAGGATTACAAGTTTTAGGGAACCCCCTGTTTTTCCCAACTCCAAGCTCGAATTCCGCTTTCATCCAAGCTGAGGACCCATTTTTGACCTGCTTGTAAGGGGTGTGGATCGCCCAGGGAGTGGACCCAGCATGGGGGCTTGTGGGTGCTTTTCGCAATGTGGAGGGGGGGGTCTTTATTTGGAAAATCTTCCAAAATCTTCCTCTCCCATCTCTGGAGGAAGCCTGGAAATGGTTGGGCAGCGTTTTCTCTGAAGCCCATAAACTAAGACTGTCAGTAGATGGCACTGCAGGATTACAAGTTTTAGGGAACCCCCTGTTTTTCCCAACTCCAAGCTCGAATTCCGCTTTCATCCAAGCTGAGGACCCATTTCAGGCTCCAGCCTCGCTCCCGCTCCTCCCCCAGCTCTCTGCAGGAGCTCCCCTTCGGGCTGGGAGCACCCCAGTACGAGGAAGACCTTTCCAAGGTAAACCAGTCTCTCGGTGAAGAGTTGGTGTCTCTGCAGAAAGGAGGCAGAGACAGGGCTCTTACGGAGAACTATTTGCTTGGAACAGTACAACTGCCGGGAGGGGAAGGAAGCGCCATGTTGGGCCAGCATCACGTGACGGGGCTGCCCAGAGGTGGTGGCCAGGGGTGGCAGGAGGTACAAGAACGCAGTCGGGAGGAAGCCTCCCCGCCTCGCCGAGCACGCGCGCTGGGCTGGGCAGAGGCAGGTCCTCTCCTGCACGCGGAGGGAGAGCCACCGGGGGAGGCGCGGAGGGGCGGCACAGCCGCCACGTGGCTTAGTCCCTCAGCCCCTCCTAGCAACCCCGAGACCCACCGCCAGGTGTGGAAGAAGCTTTAACCCCTTCCACGCGTGGCTCCGCGGCTCAGGGCAGGCCTCCCTGGCAGCAGGTGGACACAGGCGCGGGAGCAGACGCGGGGCAGGGCTGCGGCTGCCGTGGAGCTGAACTGGTGCAGGGGTGGAGAAGGGACTCAGCCCTCCAGAGCTGGGCAGTTATGTGGCAGGCCTTGAGCTTTATCAAGCACCATCTGCACTTACCTGGCCCGCAGAGCCCTGATCGTAGACAGTGGAGCACAGTCGTTAGGAATGTTAGAAAAGATCTTACTGTAACTCTGGATGCATCCAAGAGTCGCCAGGGGAATTGTGTTTTTTTGTTTTTTTTTGTTTGTTTGTTTTTTCATGAAATGCCTCAGGTCCACCCTCGCCCATCTATTTACATCAGAAGCTCTGCTTTGCAGTGCTCCATGCACAGTAGCCTCGGTGAATAGGCGCTTTTCTGTTTTTCTTCTCTTCCAGATGAGAAAGCGACATGTAAGGGAGGTAACAATTGAAAGCCACGCATCTGGCCGGCCTGCTTGGCCTCCTCCCCGCAGTTTGGGGAAGGAGTCAGAGGCTGTTCTCAGGCACTCGGAAGGGCCCTCAATATTTGCTGCTGATTACCCAGTGACTCTTCAGCAGCTGTTTCCAAACTAGTTGGAGTTGGGGACAAATTAATTGTGATTTTCCTCTTTTCCTTTTTGTCTGAATTTCTGCCAAGCTGTACATATTTACCTACGGAAAAAAAAAACACACACACACACAAAATACTCATTTGATTTTGAGATGTCTCCATAATTGCACACAAAATATCCTAGAGAAACTCGTGTTGGCTCTGCTTTCCTGCGGTTGCCTGAGGTATCAGACCTGAAGTGTGCTAAGGCCTTTGCTGTGCTGGGAACACTCCTCATCCCTGGAGGAACCGAGTCAGCTGAAGGCTTGGGTGTCTCTGAACCTCTGACCTTCTGCCCACAGACTCTAACCACTGGCCCTGAGGAAATGGTGTTGGAAAAATCCCACCTTGGCAACCAGCAGGATCCTATGCAGGAAGAGCCTGAGACTCACCTTGTGAGCATGCCGTCCAGGCAGGGGCCGCGGAGTAAGTACCTCTTATTTTAATTCAGATGGCACTTACTCATTAACTACTGTGAGCTCCCACACAGCAATATAGCATGTTTTATAAGTAGTATTTCTCATGCATAGTCCCTGCCATCCACCCTACTTTACTCCAACTCTATGAGTAATTTTCTAAGTTCGTGTCTGTCTAGACCAGACAGGTAGCTTTGAGGCATGTTTCTATAATCATACAAGTTAGGAAGTATTTATTGCAATACAAATGGTACAGATAATCAAATATGTGGAAATTCAAAGAAAGATAACACAGTGAAGGAAGACACGTATGTCACTGAAGTGGACATGAATCTGATATTGAAAGAAATGAGGGAGGTTTCTGGGCTCCTGGTAACCTGACCCTCAAGGACTGCTAGACTTACCCCTCCCACCTCGCCTCTTCCTACTCCCTTGCCACTCCAGGAATTTTGGCCTGTATGTTATAGCATTTTCCCTTCCCCAGCACAATGAACACCATTCATTATTTTTCATTGTAGGGAAAATGAATATCCTCACTCCTTGTTTTTTATGAAAAGTGAACTGAGAAGTATGTTACATTTTTTTTTTAATTGTGTAATGATTACTCATGTGTTACATATATTATTGTGCTGTGGTGGAGCTGGCCAGTAAAGTAATTGTTGCAAATTAGAGGGTTTGAGATCAAGCTGACCTGAAGTTCAACTCCAAGAAAAATGTTGTTCCAACCTAAGAGGTGATACATTGGAGCTATTATGAATTAGTAAAAACAGAACCAAAATGTATCCCATGTAACTGTTTCTTTTCATTAATGCTCAAAATTATACATTATTGAAGACTACAGCTTAGCTTGTGCTACCATAAAAAAGTAACCATAGATTGGTGACTTTAGTAACATTTATCTTCTCATAGAGCAGAGTGGCTGGAAATCTGAAATGAGGGTACCAGCAGCTGCCATCTTGCTGTGTGAACACATGACCTCTTCTTTGTGCATGAGTTGGGGATGAGGAGAGGTGGCTCTGGTATCTTGGTATCTTTTTTTTTTTTTTTTACATTCAATCTCTGTGTATCATTAAAGCATACCAAATTAACTTTCCCATCATGAATACACTGTACATTGATTCAGTCAAAAGTTTTATCATACACATTATAATCAATGGATTTCTTTCCATTTTGAGAACCTTAAATGTTTTGCCTCTTCTTCCCCTTGATTCCCTTTCTCTTACCCTCCCTCATTTCTCACCCTACTTCTGCACTGTCTCCAGTATCATCATTGTTCTCCCGGCTTGTATACATTCTAGTCTTTCTGCTGTAAGGTGCTGACTTTTGGTATATATTGAGTGGGGACATACAATGCCTCTCTTTCATAGTCTGGCTTGCTTTGCAGTAAATCTTCCATATTTGTTCACTGTCTATCAAATGCCAGGGTCTCATTGTTTCTTTTAGTTGAGTATTATTGGGACCAGCAGTTGGCATAATGGCTATGTTGCTGGACTCCTGTGTAGTTGACTGAGGTTTGAGTCTTGGACCCGGTGGCTTAAACTCAAGCCAGGCGCGAGTGTGTGTGTGCCAATGATCCCAAGAGGAGACTGGAGGAGAAGGGATTGCAGCATGGTCATCCCCCCGGCTGGCCCTTTCTCCCTTTCTGTTTCTCTATCTCTCTCTTTCTGGTGAGCACACACGCCCTATTGCAAAAACCTCCCCCCCCAAAAAAGAAGAAAATTGAGTAGTATTCTATAGTATGTATGTTCCTCATTTTTTCAATCCAATCATCTGTTCATGGACATTTGGGATGGAACATTGTCTTACCAAGTGTGAATACTGCTGCAGTGTTTTTCTAACTTAACATATTCCTATCCTTTGGGTAGATACCCAGGAGTAGAATTGCTGGAGCAAATGGTAGTTCTATTTGTAAATCTTTGGGGAACCTCTGTATTGTTCTCCACAGTGGCTATACTAATTTACATTCCCGCCAACAGTGTAAGAGAGTTCCCTTCTCACAGCAGCAGTGCGATCACTTATCATTCTTAATTTTTTTTAATCTTAGCCATTCTAACTGGAGTTAGATGGTATCTCGTTGTGGTTTTAATTTGCATCTCCCTTATGATAAGGGTTGTTGAACATTTTTCTCATATGCTTTTTGACCTTTCATAAGTCTTCCTTAGAGAGTTGCTGTTCAGTTTATTTGCTCATCTTTCAATTAGGTTCATCATTTTTTGGGAGGTAAGCTGTTTGAATTTTCTGTATAATTCTACTTATCAGTTCCTTATCTGAGGCATAGTTTGCAAATGTATTCTCTCATTCTGAGGGCTATTGATTCTCTCTAGTTATTATTTATTGTGCTGTGCAGAAACTTTTTAATCTGAGGTAATCCCACCTGTCTATTTTGGGGATTATTGCCTGTGATTTGGGGTCTTTAGGAAGTCTTTGCCTACTGTGTTTCCAAGCATTTTCCCTGTTTCCTCCAGTAATTTTGTAGTTTCAGGTGTTAGGTTTAGGTCTTTGGTACATTTTGAGTTAATTTTTGTTAATGGTGAGAGAGAGGGATCCAGATTCTTCTTTCTGCAGGTGGATACCCAGTTTTTTCAGTACCACTTGCTAAAAAGGTTTTCTTTTCCCCACTGGATTGACTGGTGCCCTTTATCAAAAGACTATACATTTGGGGGTTATTTCTGGGGTCTCTATTCTTTTCAATTGGTCCACATACCTGCTTTTGTGCTAGTACCATAGTGTTTATTTTGTTTGTTTGTTTGTTTTGTTTTTATTTTTGGAGAGGTTTTTACTATAGGGCACGTGCGCTCGCCAGAAAGACAGAGAGAGACAGAGAGACAGAAAGCAAGAAATCACCCCCCAGGGGGTATGGCCATGCCGTAATCCCTTCTCCTCCATTCTCCTCTCAGGATCTTGGGCATACATGCACACACGCCCAGCGTGAGTTTAAGCCACTGGGTCCGGGACTCGAACCACGGTTGACTACATGGGAGTCCAGCGACATAGCCATTATGCTAACTGCTGGTCCCTCATTTAGTTTTGATTATCACAGCCTTATAATACATTTTGGCATCAGAGATTGAGATGCCCCCTACTCTGCTCTTCTTACATTAGATTGCTTTGGCAATATGGGGTCTTCCATGATTCTAGACAGATTCTATGATTGTTTTTTCTAAATCTTTTAAGGAGACTAATCTATCATTTTAGGATCTTATGGCTTTATCTTATCATAATTACCTCCCTATGGGCTCTGTCTCTATATGTAATCACATCGAGGGTTTGGGCTTTAACATAAGCATTTAGGAGGAACACAATTCCATCCTTAGTACAACTACTGGATATTTAAGTAGTTATTTTAAAATTAGTGGAAAAAAAATCAAAACAGGTAGCCCGAATAAAGGCTCTGTGGCATGAAAAAGGGATTACAAACAGTTCCTAATTTAGGATGATTTGACTTTACAATGGTAAAGCAATATACATTTACAAAAGCAATATGCATTCAATAGAAACTGTATTTTGAGTATCTTCATATGATCATTTTGTTCCTCACTTTCACTATAGCATTCAATTAATGACATGAGATAGTCAAAATTTTATTATAAAGTAGTTTTTTTGTTAGATGGTTTTGCCCAATTATATGCTAATGTTAGTGTTCTGAGCATGTTAAGATAGGCTAGACTAGAGCCAGCAGGTGGCATGGTGGTTAAGACACTGGACTCCTATGTGGCCGACCATGGTTTGAGTCCTGGACCCAGCAGTTTTAAATTCATACCAAACCTGTGTGTGTGTGTGTGTGTGTGTGTTCCCAAAATCCTGAGAGGAGAATGGAGGAGAAAGGATTGCAGCAAAGCTATCCTCCCTGGGAGGGTGATTGCTCACTTTCTGTCTCTCTGGTGAGTGCAAGCATCCTATAGCAAAAATACCTCTAAAAAATAGCAATAAAGAAATTTTTTTTGGAGAGGTGTGTTTTTGTTTTTGTTTTGTTTTGTTTTTCCACTATAGGGCATGTGCGCTCACCAGAAAGACAGAGACAGAGACAGAAAGTGAGAAATCACCCCCCAGGGGGAATGGCCACGCCACAATCCCTTCTCCTCCACTCTCCTCTCGGGATCTTGGGCACGCACGCACATGCACACGCACCCGTTGTGAGTTTAAGCCACCAGGTCCGAGACTCGAACCACAGTCGACTACACGGGAGTCCAGCGATGTAGCCATTACGCCATCTGCTGGTTCCTCTTTTTTTCTTTTCTTTCTTTTTTACTAGCCCAATTTTATAGGTGCAAAATAGTGAAGTCCAGAATCATGCTTTGCTTAATAATGTAATTATTTGCTTATTAATTGATTATGCTGCTACCAAAAGGCAGAAAGGCCTAAATGTCAGAGTTACGAACCCCACATCAGGGCTTGTTCAACTACGCAAAGTTGGATATTCTAAAGTCCCTTTGGAGTAATTGAAACCATTCCCTTCATTTATGTCCATTAAAGTATGTGCTTAACTCATATCTCCCCGGTTTCTCCCAATGTCCTTTTTCTGGTGCAGCGTGATACACTACATTTGCTTTCATGTTTCCTTATTCTCTTGGAGTCACAGCTTCTCAGAATTTCCTTGTTTTTGATTATCTTGAGGCTTTTTTTCCTCTCTCTCTCTCTCTCTTTTTAATTTTGCTGTAGGGCATGTGCACTTGCCAGAGAGAGACAGAGAAAGTGAGAAATCACCGCCTCCCCTACCAAGGCATGGCCATGCCATCATCCCTTGTCCTCTATTCTCCTCTTGGGATTTTGGGTGTGCAGACTTATGTGTCTAGCATGTTTTTCAAGACACTGGGTCCAGGACTCGAACCTCGCAGATCTGTCATTTGGGATGCAGCCACCTTAACTTCCACTCCACCTGCTGACCCAGCCACAACAATTTGAGTACTGGTCAGGTGTTCTGCCCTCAGAGGGAATCGGTGTGATGTTTTTCTCTTGATTATATTGGGGGTATGGGTTCCAAGGCGGAAGATCACAGAACGAAAGTGCCGTTCTCATTCTCTCATATCCAGGGTGAATGCTAGCAACATGGCTTATCACTAATGATGTTAGCCTCGACCACCTGGCTGAGCTAGTGTTCATCAGGTGTTTCCACCAGGAAGTAACTTTTTTCTTATCCCCTCTTTGGAAGGAAGTCAACACAGGGGCCAGCAGTTAGTGTAATGGCTATGTCGCTGGACTCCCACGTAGTCAACCGCAGTTCGCGTCCCGGACCTGGTGGTTTAAAACTCACACCGGGCGCGTGTGCGTGTGTGTGCATGCCCAAGATCCTGAGAGGATAATGGAGGAGAAGGGACTGCAGCATGGCCATCCCCCCTGGGGGGTGATTTCTCACTTTCTATCTCTCAGTTTCTCTCTGTCTGTCTGGCAAGCACACGTGCCCTATGGCAAAAACCTCTCCCCCCCCAAAAAAAGTCAACACGCACAGCCCACCCTCAAGGAGTGAGGTGTATCTACATAAATTATTTGCAATTCTGCATGAAAAATTTGTCTGTTTTCCCCCATTCATTCAATCATTTATATCTGTGAACTCATTGATATTTACTACATAGTTTTGGTTATAATATGATACTACTTTACTTTGTTAGTCAAATAATTCCAGCTTTGGTCACTAGGAGCTCTTTCAGTTGATTCGTACTTCTCTGACATACACTCAATGTTTGTTTGTCTGTGTTGGGGTTTTTTTAGGTGTTTTTGTTTTGTTTGTTTGGGGGGGGTGGGGGGGACACAAGATGCTCCAGGCTCATCTTGTTGTGTACTTCTTGCCCAGTCGTAGAATCAGTATTATTTTCCAAGGAGTCCTGGTTCCTTTATTGGAAACCAAGATCGAGCCCCCATTATCTTCTGGCCACATAACTGCTGACAGAGATGTATCATTCTGGCTCTACTGAGGTGAACTGAGAGCGTTAGCAGGAGAGGTCAGCTTCAGAGAATAACAATCCCTTAAATTACTTTTTCTTTAGATAAGTCTAGGCAGGAAAAAAATGCAAAGAATTTTCATTACAAATCAAGTAGGTCAAATCATCCAGCTTGCTGTATTGTAAGCCAATCCAACATAGTTACAGCTCAACTGCAGAGAGACCCTTAGAATAACAGTGTCATCTGTCGAGGGACATCAGGGAGACTACTGATCGTACCTTCAGCCTTGCTGCATGACAGACACAGCATGGCCGGACACTCATCCCTGATACTGAACATGTACCCATGCCCAGCTAGCACACGATGGCAGTTCTCACACAGATGATCGTAGGTTACTGTTTCTTCCCCATTGTGTTCTTTCAAGGATTTGTGATCAGCATCCAGTCTTGCTTAGTACACACTGCACACCTGTAAAGTTCGGTAAGAAGGATCCATTCTCCAAGCAGGTGTTACCCTGGTTAGGATATTCCTCCTCCACACAGTCCCCACACGTCGCGACGAGGCTAGCAGGGAACGTCCTCCAGCACTCCTGGGCAGTGAGTGGTGTCTTAAGAAGCAGAAACCTCTCTGGTTTTGCTTCCAGGCCTTGCTCTGGCTTAGGGATAGTCACCCACCTCCCCAACCATTCTACCTTCCAGGTCCTTTCAAATGCTCTGCTCACCCGAATCCAGATGGTTCATTTCTCCCGTGACCTTATACTTCCCAAGTCTCCCATGGGTTTGGACTGTCTCTCACTGCTACCAGTCCAGCTTCTCCACCTTGAACCTGTGACCCTCTGTCACAATGTAGCATTCCCACACAGCTCCAGGTGTTTCCAAGAGCAGGTTGCGTTTAGAGACCAGCACCTGTACAACCACGCTGTACCAAGCAGATGTCGAGAGGTGCCACCCGCTGGCGAAGAGAGGCACAGATCCTTGCAGGGAAAGCTTAGGCTTCTAATTTGCTACTCAAACATATATTTAGTCATGGTGTCCCAAATAAAGAAAGCATTTCACTGAAAAAGCACTAGTTCCAAATCAAATAAACATGTAGTTTGAAAGTGTACACATTCCACCGTGATTCCATCTTGCACATCTCTTAGGGGAGTAACTATCAAATGTTAAGTAGTTTCTTATGAACACAACTTTCTTCATTACTAACACCTGTTTTCCATTTGTTCATGTCAGTTTCTCTGATTAAAGCATCATTTTAGAGCCAATTTCTCAGTATTGGTTGAAAAGAACGTTTGGAATCCAGTGAAATTTGATGTAAATGAAATTAATTCTTTATCTTAGGCATACTTTTTAGAAGTCATCAAGACCTAGAGAGATGTTCCTGAGGGAAAATGTTCTAAAGGGCACTCTGAGACACAGAGCTGTCTGAAGGAGCGGGGGCTCAGAGGTTCCCGTGGAGCCCGGCCATGAGAGAATGTGGTGGACGTTCCAGTCAGAGCAAGCACAGTGGGAATGCCG
>NW_006159608.1:1263942-1268087 GCF_000334495.1 Tupaia belangeri chinensis | reverse complement strand
GAACCCAGGCCCCCTGCACTGCTGCTCCCCACTGTGCACCGCGCGGGCACCGCCACAGCCAAGCACGACGGCTGTACAAACGGCTTACCCCCCATGTTGTTAGTTACAGCATGACCCTGCTCTTGTCTAGCCACCGCCCTAGATCCCTAGTTCCTTTTTCCAAGAAAAACTTCCTTTTCAGCAAAATTCCTCGCCAGTCATTTTTCTTCATTACTGTCTCTGATCAAGTCCACTCAAATCTAACTCCTATCGTTTTGTTTTATAAACTCTTAAATTATATTTACTTAAATGCCAACTTTCCAACAATTAGTATATAGTATTTTCTCTTTTTTCTCCTATCGTTTTTTTGTTTTTGTTTTTGGAGAGGTTTTTCTGCTATATGGCACATGCACTCGCCAGAAAGACAGACAGAAACAGAGATAGAAAGCGAGAAATCACCTCCCAGGGGGGATGGCCATGCCTCAATCCTTTCTCCTCCATTCTCCTCTCAGGATCTTGGGCACGCATGCACACACACCCGGTGTGAGTTTAAGCCACCGGGTCCAGGACTCGAACCGTGGTCGACTACATGGGAGTTCAGTGACATAGCCATTACACTAACTGCTGGTCCCTTGAATCTAACTCTTATCCCCACAATGAGTCATACATTTGCTAAATTCGAGAGTCAGTTCTTGATGTTCATACTCGATATGGCCACCACCTCTCCTGACTACGTACCTTGTTTCCAGGACTCCTGGCCTGGCCCCCTTCCCCACACTGGATGTCCCTCTCCTGTCCTGACCCTCTTCCCCACACTGGATGTCCCTCTCCTCTCCTGGCTCTCCTCCCCACACTGGATGTCCCTCTCCTGTCCTGGCCCCTCCCCACACTGGTGCACCTCTCCTCTCCTTTGCTCCTTGTTACTCATACCCTGATTCCTCAATGCCGGAGCACCTCAGGTCAGAGTAACAAGCCTAGCACCAGTGTCTTTATCAGCACTCATTCCTGTCGTCTCAGGACTGAATTCTATCTATATATTGACACTCACAAACTTTAGTCTTCAGCCTGGACCTCTTCTAGAATAATACACAACTGCCTCTTCAACCTCCACTTTTGCATATCTAATAAGACAATTCATATTTTCTATAGCCTTACTGAAGTATAATTTATATATCATAAAATTTATCCATTACAGGTATACAATTCAATGATTTTTAAATAAATGTATAGACTGGTGGTGGCAACAGGTGGTGAGGAGGTTAAGGTACTGGATGCCACGTAGCCGACTTCAGGGTTCAAGTCCTAGACTTGGTGCCTTGAAAATCACCTGGGAGCATATGCATGAATGCCCAACATCCCAAGGGGAGATTGGAGGAGGGAGGGATTGCGGCATGGCCATCTCCCTTGGGAAGCGATTTCTCACTTTCCCTCTCTGTGGCCAGTGCACATGCCCCCTATAACAAAAATAAAGAAATAAGTAAAAATTGTTTAAAATTTATAGGCTGATACAATATCAGCATATCTAGTTTTAGAATATATTAATCAGCCTGACAGTCTCACAACTGTGGTAGCTGTGAAAACTTCAGCCGTGGAGTCATTAAAAGGGATAAAAATACATTTGGATCTCCGCAAATGTCCAATCACTCTTTATTGTTTAAAAAAAAATTTTTTTTTGGTAAGGAGAAGTTTTTGCTATAGGATGCGTGCGCTCACCAGAAACACAGAGAGACAGAGAGATAGAAAGCGACAAATCACCCCCCAGGCCATGCTGCAATCCCTTCTCCATTCTCCTTTCAGGATCTTGGGCACACGCGCCTGGCGTGAGTTTAAGCCACTGGGTCTGGGACTCAAACCGTGATCAACTACATGGGAGCCCAGCGACATAGCCATTACACCAACTGCTGGTCTCTGTTTTAAACATTTTGAAGAGCTCTCCCTGTAAAGCAGCAGATAAGTATTGTACAAGAGGAGCTGGATCTCACAAGGCTAATTGCAGTTTGAATCCCTGCATGGTGGCTTGAAAAAGACCCCCAGCATGTGCATGGGTGACCAGGACTTGACAGGATGGAGAAATGTAAGAAAAGGGTATTGCAGCATGGCCCATCCCCATTACGAGCTGCTTTCTTCCTCCTCTTCTCTCCCTCTCATATGCACATACACAGCCCGACTGGGGAAGAGATCCAGATTCATCGAACTAATCCGAAGAAGCCATTTCACTTTCTTTATTCAGAAAAGATGGTATTTGGGGCCAGCAGGAGGGGGGATGGTTTAGGCACTAGATTCCCACATGGATGACTGCTGGTTCACACTGGGCTCTTGTGCGTGTGTTCCCAAAAACCTAGGCGTAGGGGCTAAGTTGGCTGGGCTCCTGCATGTCTGATCATGGTTTGAGTCCTGGACCAGGCAGCTTGCTTTCTCGCTTTCCCTTTCTGCCTCAAAAAAAGTAAAAATAAAATAATGACAATGAATAAGGTTAAATAAAATAATTCTAAAAACAACAACACAAAAATTTGGCACAGAATGAGGGAGAAGGGCCATCCCATCCCTTCTAGTGGCTGATTTCTTCTTTCCCTCTCTCTGTCTCTCTGGTGAACATACATATCCTATGACAAAAACCTGAAAAGAAAAAGAAAAGAAAGGATGGTGTTTAATAAAATATCTCTCTTTAAAAGAATAATTTATAAAAATTTTACTAGTGAACCATGCACAAGTACTAATTGTTTTAAATAAATTGGAAAAGCTGAATGTTCTTATAAGTGGGAGCTTATAACTTCAGTCAGAAAAACCTTTTCCACATCTAGTTCAAAGATACTTATTATTAATTCTGAGAAGGGTTTCTCTCTAGGGAGTAGGGTTGGGCTTCAAACAGCACATGGTGGATGACAGCGGAGAAGAGCATTGTGACCCAGTCTAGAAGCCCTTGTTAACCCGCCCAGGCACTCCACTTGGCTTAGTGACATTCACAGCATGTGGGGCTGAGGGCCTCTGAACCCAGGAGGGACAAATAGCCACAGAAATACATAAATTCAAAATATGACAACTACTATGAAGGAAGAGTCCTAGGACTCTGAGCACCTCACAGGGATATAGTCTACAATGATTTTTATTGTCTTTAAAGAGGAAATAATGACTTGCTTTTTTTTTTTTGGACAGGATTTTGCTATAGGGCACATGCACTCACCAGAAAGACAGAGATAGAGAGCGAGAAATCAGCCCCAAGGGGGGATGGCCATGTCGCAATCCCTTCTCCTCCATTCTCCTCTCAGAATCTTGGGCACATGCACGTGGTGTGAGTTTAAGCCACAGGGTTCGGGACTCGAACAGTAATCGACTATATGGGAGTCTAGCGACATAGCTGTTATGCTAACTGCTGGTCCAATGCCTTGCTTTTTAAAAAGTGAGCTTAAAAAGAATGCCAAAGGCCTTTTTACTGAGCCGATTAAGATTTTCCTAAAGAACATTGAACCACAGCACACATGCAGGGTGATATTGTTGGCAAGAATTTTTTTTAATATATTTTTTAATTTAAAGAAAAGTAGTTTTAGCTTTAATAAATAAAAATTTTTAAAAATGCTAAGAGAGCTTTGCTTCAAACTTAAAGCCAGGAAACAGGCCAGGATTCTGTTCAAATAGTAGGTACATGGACTTTTGACTAAAACATTCCTGGTTCTCTTCTATGCTTTGTTTTCCGGATTTAAGGATTTTGTCAACATGAAGATTTTATGCTTCCATATAGGCATCAGATAAGTGGCACACTTAGGGACATGATGTAAGTAACAGTTTAGATCTTTCTGCCATACAAAAGGAAAAGAAAGCTTAATCCGGGAAGCTGCTTCAACTCCTGTGGCTGAGGGCCTGAGTGCGCACACGTGCAGCGGGGCCCGGGACCGCTCTCCTCCTTCTCTGCACTCTTCCTTGCACCACGGTTCTTTCTCTTTCGCCTGCCAGCCTTCCTCTTTGTTCAGTGCTGTTGTCTACAAGTGTCCCGTCCAATTCCCTAAGGAAATAGTTATTTCCTCAAAATCTAAGTACTCTACAGAGTGAAAGCACTTCCTAAGTTTTTACCTGTGGATCTGGCCCCTCTCCCACAGCTCCAGGCACTCAGCTCGACTTGGCTCCAGATAGACTCCCCAGCACCTCCCAGTCTGCTTCCCCTGCCACTTCTC
>NW_006159608.1:1252099-1263801 GCF_000334495.1 Tupaia belangeri chinensis | reverse complement strand
TCCCCCTGTCCCTTCTCTTCCCCCCCGGGTAACAGCCGATCCCTGAGCTTCTGAGGTGAAATCTCAGATACCTTCACTGCTGCTTCTTTCTCTAGTTTAGGGTCCTCCGACTGGAAGTGTTCAAGCTGCTCAGATCACTGGGCTGCACCGTCAGATTCTGATCCTGTAGGTCTGGAGCAAGACGTGAGGATTCGTGTCTATAATAAGTGCCCAGAGACACTGCTGGTGGTGCGAGCCATTGCTCCACACCTGTCAGTTGCCTGTTGAATTTTCTTTCTGTGGCCTCTCACTGACTCCCACCGACTCCATTTCCTTATTATCTCATACCGGGACATCTGAGCTCAGGTTGCTGGTGCCTTGCCCACTCCCCTCTGCAACCTAAGGTATAGCTTCTGAACATGCTATTTTCATTCACTCCCTCCTCTCCCCACATTCTTCCAGATGTTGCACCTCTTGGAGAAGATAGTCGAGATTTCATGTGACATCAGAGGCTTCCTGACTCCAAACTCTGTCTGCAGTCTGATCTCCTTTATTCGAGAGCAGGCATTTTGCCCCAACTTCATGAACATTGGTTCCTTAAGGACTCTATGTTATTTCCACCTCTTTGGTAATTGTTCAGAGCATTGAGGAGTGTAAAATTGGAACCACATCCCAGGTGTGTACAAAATAGAGCCAGTCAGTTATCATGCAGGGCCCCAGAGTCTCCGTCTTCACCACCTGGTTTTGGTAATATCTGGGCACTCTTACACTCTTAGCAGAGATGGCATGAAGACTGATGAGAAAATGCATTCAATACATGTACTGCCATGCCTAACTCAGTAGCTACCCTGGCAGTTCATGATGTTTACTTACATATTTAACAGTATGTACAAAATGTTTGTTGTCTCTATAATGTAGCCCACACTTCAACCTGGGCCTGTGCAAAAGGTTTCTCTGACTGAAGTTATTGGTGCTGTTCAAAGTCAAACCATGACTTGGGAACCAGCAGTTAGCATGACTGTGTCGCTGGACTCCCACGTAGTCGACCGCGGTTCGCGTCCCGGACCCGGTGGCTTAAAACTCACACCGGGTGCGTGTGCGTGCGTGCCCAAGATCCCGAGAGGAGAATGGAGGAGAAGGAATTGCGGCGTGACCATCCCCCCCAGGGGGTGATTTCTCGCTTTCTGTCTCTATGTCTGTCTCTGTCTGTCTGGTGAGCGCGTGCACCCTATAGCAAAAACCTCTCCAAAAAAAAAAAAAAAAACCATGACTTCAGACTCATTAGCCAACCATTCACCTGACCAAGTCAACAAATCTGGGACCCTCTTCCCAATGGCAGCTAAATTGGCAAGTATTTGTGTGCCTCAAATAGTCAAGTGTCATTCATCTTATCCTTTGTTAAGTTTAGGGACAGCCCCTGGCAGGACCAAGGTTTTTGCTGTCAGTCTCAAAGAAGCCAAGACTTGGACTAATTACATCAAAAGAACAGTTGTTGGCATTATCTCACGTTTGTTTATGTGAGGTTCTGAGTTTGCAAAATAAAATTACATTCTCTCATTATTTTTTTGAATCTAATCTTCCCTTTGGAAAATAAATGTTTTAAAATCATTTCCCTTTATTTTTTTAGGCTTACCTCCAATCCCTTCAGCTTCCAGAACAGGCTTTGCAGAGTTTTCCATGAGGGAGCGCATGAGGGAGAAATTACAAGCTGCACGGGTGAGAGAAACCGCATGAATATTCTATTCAGTGCTGATCGTGTTTTCCTGGCTTTTGTCTGGCTTGCTCTGTGTGCTCCCTACTGCGTAGATTGGGATACCGTTCAATGCATCTTTCAAGTTTTAAATGTTAATGTTGTATTTTGCATTGACATAAATAAAAATTATGCCTCAAAATGTAATGCTTTCTAAACAACATCACTTTTACCCCTTAGAGACATAGCATGCATCTTTCACTGATTATTCCCTAATGAGATGATCACTGAGGTTTTCACAGTATTCGTGATGTTATGTCGCAGTAATTATCTGTTTGACTTTTTAGTCCAAAGCAGAAAGTGTGTTGCTGCAGGAAATTCCCACCCCACAGCCCAGGCGCTTACGAAGACCAAGTGAGAAAGAGTCGGAGACTGAATTTGGCACTGAGGTGAGAAAGGAACCATTTTTACGCTGTGGTCAAAGACGGTGAAGCAGGATGTCAAATTCCCAACAAAAGTTTCTAGAATAGAGCTATACGCAGAAGAGGTGTTAAATACTTATTAATGATTGTAAGAGGCACTATTTGGAGGGTACTGTCGTGTGCCAGGCATTTTGCCAAGTGTTCGTCCCATGCGATAGCACTTCACTATCACAGTACCCCTCCACAACGGGTATTGTGATTTTCATTTACATTGGACAGGTGAAGAAACTGAGGCTCTGAGAGGCTGTGAAGTCATTCCATTTCAAAAATGATGTATGCGGAAGATTCAGGATTTGATCCCAGCTACATCACATTTCAGTCTGTCTCATTGAGTCGATGGCCCAGTGAACGGTTGCCAAGTCTGACCCACTTGGGTTTTGTTGTTGTTTCGATTATCTTTAACTGTTGACACAAAGAACCATAGTTTTATGGATATTTCTGCAGGACAGCAATAGCTTTTTTTAATGATACTTTTTCTATAATGAGCTCTTATAAACTGTTGCCTCTGCTTATCCCAAACTGGCAACATAGTGCATGATTATAGAGAAGGTTACAACCTTGCTTATGTTTCGTTGTCCATGGTTTCTTATGTTAAAAGAAAAAACTTCCCAAAACTTAAATTTAGTGGAGTTTAATTGAGCTTATATTAACACGATTCAAATCAGGAAGTTTTCCAGACTGACTTCTAAGCAACTCTGGGTAGCCTCATGGTCATGCTGTATTTAAGTTCTGGAAAGGGAAAGCAATGTGTGCAGGAAAGGGAAAGTGACATGCAAAAACGAAAGTGAAGGAACGAGGTAGAAAAACAATTGGATTGGGACAGCAGAACCAGCAGGTGACATAACGGTTACATCGCTGGGCTCCCTCATAGTCAAGAACAGTTCAAGTCCCAGACCCGGTGGCTTAAAACTCATGTTGGGCACATGTGAGTACGTGTCCAAAATCCCGAGAGGTGACTGGAGGAGAAGGGACTGGGGCAAAGTTTGTTTGCATCAACACAGTTTAAAGGGTAAGATACCTGTGACTGACTGAAGCTTAGCTGGTGTGATTGGCTGTAACCTAGCAACCAACCAAAAAGCAGCCTTCGAAATGAAGTTGCCATTTATTTATGGAAACCAAAACAGGAGTAGGGAGACTTTTCTAATATTTTGTAACAATTTACCCTTTTGGTCAGCCTCTCAATTTTGAGTATTTGCCTAAAAGTTTGGACATTGGCACCACTCTCTGTCACCACCATAAATGACATTTTCTTGCTTTCAACATAGAATTCAGACGTTTTCTCTGTTCTCTGGCATGGAATTCATAAGTCACAGTGTGACACAAGTTGAACAATTCCTTTTCTGTGTTCTTGCTGATCTAGTTGAGGCAAGATTTCTTCAGTGCTTGATGGATGTCTGCATTCCAAACATGTAGAGGGTACAGCACACCAGGAGGACTAACGTGACCACTAGGTGGGTTAACATCCAAAACCCAGACTGTGCTCCTTAACCAAAGCTTCCATTCATCTTTGGTAGTCTAGTGATAGAAACCAGAATAACCTAGAGGCCTATTACAAGAAATGGAAATATTAGAAATCTTGGAAAACCCAAGCCTTTTATGTCACCATTAGGATGTCTGTCAGTCACCTGTTCCTTTAGTGTACCTGGATAGGTACAGTGTTTAGCTTTGTTCAGTATCAAACGTAATCCCCTAACTTGGACAAAAAGATCTAAAGCTATGTAATAATTCATGAAATGTTTTTGCTAGCTTGTATGTTAATAATTTACCTTTTGGAGGGTGGCTTTTACCCACCTGAAACCCTAGGAGATCTGTTTGACTACCAAATTTGAAAATTCTCTCCTGTTTATGGATAAGCTTTAAATACAACTGATATGCCATTATTGCCGACAGAATCTCCAGGAACCCTACTGAAATCTATTCTCACTGTAAACTAACTTATCTTTTCAAAAATATCAAAAATAGTCTTTTACTCTTCCTCTGAGTTTTTAGGGTGACTTTGAAACAGAGAGGCACAGGCATCAGAGGAATTGTTTCCTGAGCTTGTCTACATTAGCTCCTAAACCCAACAATTACTCTGGTTTTGTGCTGGGACATAAGCTCACATTACAGTCAACCACTGATTACGGTCCCTGGGATTTTCCTGTGGGGAAGAAGAAGGAATTAAGGCAATAGGAATTGAGAAGGAGACAACATAAAGTTTCATGATGACAGAGTAGTCTTTGTTGATATTAGACAGGGCTGTCTGTGTCTAAGATGCCTGTTCCAAGGAGTAAGTTTTCCTGGCCTGTTTTACCTTACAGTCCCGAATAGGTGCAAGTTTTAAAAATCCAAAGTAGTCCTTCTGAGTTGTGAACCCAGATTTCAAGGTCTTGAAGCTTTACTGCGGCATCAGTGGTGAGAAGAATTTGGTATGATGTCTTCCAACAGGGCTCCTGAGCAGTCTTTCTCTAGTGTCATTTCCCAAAGACCCTAACTGTGGACCATGAAGGGTTTGACTGTCTTCAGCCAGTAAATAACAAACAGCACCCCTTACCTGGTGAAAATACACTTTGGCATAATGTATTAAAGCCTGGCAGGGTTTAGTCACCTCAGATTTCTCCAGAAATGTCTCATGAGAGAAACATATTTTCTAATAACCTTTTAAATATTGTCACAGCATTGCCTTCCTTTATGGGAAAGGTCCTACACAACTAAAAATAAGCAATGAAAATGGCAACGAGTAAATCCCTTTACCACACTGAAGTGGCGTATTGCTGGGCTGTTGGAAGTCATGGCATTCTTCTGTCTTCTCTATGCAAGATGCATCATGACTTTCTGACAACCCAATAGAGTAGTTTACTAAAAAGACCTGCAGTTTTTATTGTCTTTTCAATATCAAGTTGACAGACTGAACATTGGCTCTAAGACATTTTAGCAATGTTAGAGTAGTCACTGTACTAATAACACTATATAGTTTCCTTAATTATATTTATAGTTTATATATATATATATATACATACACACACACACATATATATACATACATATATATATTTACATATATAGAGAGAGTTTTTTAACCATACACACACATATGTGTGTGTGTGTGTGTGTATATATATATATATAATCTGTATCATTTTACCTATTTTATGAGGCATGGAATGTCGAGGTTTTAAATGAGAGTTCTAAGGAGGAGTTGGGAAGAACTAGGCACTGTTCATAGGCTCTCCATGAGTCTATGCTGAACACTGGATTTGCATTCTTTTATATCAGTTTTTCCTCTTTAATTTAGATGCACAGCATTGCTTATTAAATAGATTGTCACACTAATTTGAGTTAGGTCAATCTTATGGAATTCACTTAAATTATAGACCTTAACAATTTACATTTGATCTTAGAGAAAGGCCCAGGAAGTGATGCATAGCTTAGCCATTTTGGTATTAGCTGTCTTAGTGTGCAATCCTGTCAGAACATTTTCTTGCTTTTCATTAATTTTGACTCTACTTAATGGTTGACTTAGCAGTTTAGACAACCAATCACTTTATAGAAGCTGGAAAGCTTTTTTACCCAGTTTAATAGTCAGATCTTCAGAAACCTGTATGTACAAGAGTATATCCTCTTTCCATCCTTTTTATGCATTTCCTTAAAGACATAACACTTTCAGATCATGGTCATTTGAAAATAGCTTTTTAGAAAGGCATCAAACAAAGCAGTTAACCATGGACAATAAGGCTTGAATCAACCATAGTTAAAGATCTGACAAGAATTTACAACTGACAAAGAAATCTGACTGTATCTGTGACATGCACCAGTTTAACATAATAACCTACAGCATGACTGATAATATCACACTGTAGATTTCTAGGAATCTCAAATCATTTTGGAACATAGTGCATGTATAAATACACACATACGCACATACGCATATACACATAACATATCCATACATATAATCTTATAATGTAAAGGAAATAAAATTAAAATTACTCAATTTGATAGTGTTTCCCATCTCATTTAACATATTAAAGTAGTCTGATTTGCTCTAACATGTCTTTTGGATGTTGTGGGGCCCTCTGTAATATCCAAAAGTTATTTTGAGGTAAAAACTTAATTTAGAATTTGATTTGGGGGAACATTGTCAAAGATAGTGAAAAACTTAAATACTTGACTTAACTTTCAGCAGAAAAAGAAAGGTAAATGTTCCCCAAGTACCTTAGTAATAAAAAAGGGTTAACTCACTGTCTTGTTAACAAAGATATAATAAAATATAGCATAAAACACAAAAATTATCTTGAGACAAACATAGAACCTTTTTTTTTAATTATCAAAGGTAAACCCTTTTGCAATTTTTTCATTTTTATTGAGCAAATCAGTAGATTTATAAAAAACCTTGTTTGAATACTTTTATATATGTATTGCTGTAATACTCTTGATATTTATGTCATAATTTTTAAAAAAAAAAACTTATAATTTCTTTTAATATTAGACAACCTTGACCACATATAAAACTTCTTTTACAAGATTTACTTTTCACCACTTTTGGTCACTAGTCCTATAACTGGGCCATAAAAGAACCAAAGATCAAACTTTAGGAACGTCTATCTTTAATATGTTACCATGAATCTTATAGAACCCAATTGTTTTACCTATCTCATAACGAAAGGAACCTAATATTTAACTAGTGAAAATTAGTACTAGCCCTGCTGAGTCCTTATGGGTACCTGTCCTTGGAAACAAAGAGGGTAAAGATCCGTTAATCCCCTCATGTGTAAGGGCCCGAGCACTTGCAAAGCTACCTGTATCGAGGACCTACGAGTTGTCTGGAGCAGCTCCACCTGGCTTCTGCAGTCTTGTCAGTCATTGCTTAATCTTCAAGCCCCTTGCCGAGAACTAAAACAGGTCCTTCCTCCCTGTTTGCCCGGAAGGAAAACCCCTTAATGCTGTGACTGATTCCCTCATGCAATGAGATCTCCTCTGCATCTGTGAGAACAAAGAATAACTTTTACTTCTCTGTGTATGCGTGCATAGGCCCCCTTCATCTACAAGCATCCTGCATCTTGTCCAGCAAGGCATAAGTGGTCATGGACTCTGGTCAACTTTTTCTCCCCAGTGCTGGCCTCACTGAAATAAATTTCCTTTCCTATTTGCAAGATCTAGTCTCTCAAGACTTGGTTTCTGTTGAGTGGTGGGTGGCATGGAGCTGACTCCTGTTCCTCTAGTCCACAGGTACTTATCCCTGCCTATCCCAATAGCAGCCCTGCACTTTTTATTTATTTATTTTGGAACAACCTACTCAAATATGATTAGATTTTTTAACCATATAAAAACAAGATGTCTAAGAATATAAACTTTAACTTATGCTTAATAATAAATATCTTAGCATTACTTTTTAATTATTAATTTTGCCATTAATTATTCTAACCCTAAGTATCTATTCAGCAGGTACAATTTATAGGTTAAACAAGGTAGAAAGTTTATATTTCAAAGGCATATAACAGAGATAAAGGATGATCATAGGTAAGGGTTGTTATGCAGATTCTTAATTGCCACATAGTAACATAGTAATCCCTTTTCCTCCTTTTTAAATAGTATTGGGGGGGGTTGGGAGTGTGCATACATATGCCCTTTTCAAGTGGTGTGCAGGGGCTGGGATTTGAACCATGTTTGAGTTTCTCTGAACAGAATCCTGAACAGCTGCAGTCTATGCAACTGGCTCAAGTTATACGTTTAATCGTGTACATTTTCCTCTGTAAAAAACATTAATGACTTGGGACCAGCAGTTAGCATAGTGGCTATGTCGCTGAACTCCCATGTAGTCGACCGTGGTTCAAGTCCCAGACCCGGTGGCTTAAACTCACGCCAGGCATGTATGTATGCATGCCCAAGATCCCGAGAGGAAAATGGAGGAGAAGGGGTTGCGGCGTGGACACCCCCCCGGGAGGTGATTTCTCACTTTCTGTTTCTCTGTCTCTGTCTTTCCAGTGAGCGCACACACCCTATAGCAAAAAACTCTCCAAAAAAAAAGAAAAAAAAATGTAGTGACTTAAAGGAGATATATTTATAAATATGTGGAATTTTCCCCAAGACATTTTTGGAAGTACATATAAATATATTAATCAGAATTTTTAACTTTTAGCATATACCAATAGCTTTTAAATATCAGCTTATAACATTGGATTTTTAAGTATCTTTGTAAATAGCAATTTTACCTAACAATAATACTATTATATATAGACTGACTCTTGTAAAACTTAAAAAGCAAAACTGTAGATTAATTCAAATTTTCTATTAGCATATGTTAACTTGTTTAAAGGTGACTTAGATATAGATATCTTAAATTCAACTTTAAGATCTTAAGTTATCTGAACTATCTCATTTACCATCACTTAATTTTTTTCTTTAGCCATTATGCCTTCACTGCTGGTAAAAACCAAGATACTAGGAAAATAAGCCATTAATCTCTCTCCATTAATTATTTTTATGGCATATTATTATATATTTACCATACTACATGTAACACTTAAATGTCAGCTGTTTTATTAAAGCAACATTATTAGGACAGATGATATCTGAACAGTAAAAACCTGTACAAAAATATACGTTGGAAATTGTGAAGATCTTCATCTATTAAATTATTCCTTTTTAAAAGATTTGTCAGGGTCAGCAAGTGGTATAGTGATTATGGCACTGGACTCCCATGTAGTCAACCATAGATCAAGTGCTAGACCCAGCAGCTTGAAACTCATGCTGGGCTCATGTGTGTGCATGCCCAAAATCCTGAGAGGAGAATGGAGAAGAAGGAATGATGGTGTGGCCATCCCTCCTGGGGGGTGATTTCTTGCTTTCTGTCTCTCTGCTTCTCCAGTGAACACATGCACCCTGTAGCAAAACAAATTTCTCTCTTAAAAAAAAATTTACTTGTCACATGAACTTGAAAAGTATTTAGATGAATTCATATGAGCGCTCTTATTTACTCATAAGCCTAACTGAAGAGAATTTCTCAAGGACTTTGACTACGTAACATACAACAAACTACAAGTTCAGAAACGCACACATATGTATATGCAAACAAAAGATCTCATCCTAAGAGGGGATTAGGGCAACTGAGAATTACTAGAAAGAAATGAGCAAAGTCTTGATCTCCCAGAGCACAAAATACCCTTGGAGTCTGTAAGGTACATTGTGGCCTCCCTTTGACCCCTAGGATGGAAATAAGTGAAGAAGTCAAGGCACCCGCAAACTTAGGAAGAGCAGGAATAAGTGGCTGCAGTATCAACTAAGAAACCAGTTAACTTACTGGTGACAGAGAGTTATCGAAGGCTCGGCCTATTCAGTAGAGCCAGATTCAATGTCAGTCCAAGGTCTGGAGTTCAATGTCAGTCCAAGGTCTGGAGGAGGCCAGCGGTCCTCCTCGTTGTGGTTTGTTGTGGGCCTTTGAGTAAATCCCTCTTGAGCCTGAAACACTCCTTCAATTGCAGAGGCCGCCATTTGGAAGGCCTCCTTTTGTTCTTGAGACTGTTACCAGTGTTGTGCCCTTTTCTTTATTTGCCTGTCCTTATCACGGTTATTAAAGACCTTGAAGGCTAAGTCTATGAATTCCGACTGTGGGGTCAGAGGGCCCTTTCCAAGCTTTTTAAATAAAAGGCTAAATTGCCAGAAAGTTGGGTTTTTGAAATCCAATTTAATTGATATATGACTTTTTATACTCCTCATGTTGCTTAATTAATTACTGGTTTTTAGTTGGAACCCAATGATGAAATCAAAGAAAGTATTTCTTATGCCTGTAATTCAGAGCAAATATCACTCAGATATCGCTGAACAAAGAACAACCCAGTTTGACCTGTAGGTGTATTTTAAACCCTTTTAATAAACCTTTTATCTAGCTTTCTTTCTGCTTTGGGGAAGGCTAGTAAGAAAGAAAAACTTCAGTAGAATTTTTTTATGTCACTTCAGCATATCATTTATCTTTCATAAAGTCTTAAAGGAGACTGAAAAAATTAAATCTTTCAGCAAATTCTGCATATCAGTGGGCTTCCCTGGGTGGACCTACACTGGGAGACCTTGATTTTAATTATGCTTTTTAAAGAACAGTTTTGTTTATATAGAATACTCTTTATAATGGCCATAGTAATTTTAAATCATTTTAATAAGATCTCATCACTTTTGTAAATCTTGTAGCTTCCAGGAAGTACTTAGATCTCTAGAATTAGGAATTCTATTTTTACATAAGCTTTGAGTCTCTTCTAGCCAAGAAAAACCTAAGTGGAAAATAATTTATCCTGGTTTGACCCTGGCTCTGAGCTCTTCTTCATCTATTTAGCCAATGATCTTCCTCTAGCTAAGCTTGCAAAAAAGAAAACAGAAAAGAAGAGAAAAAGAAACTAAGATGTTGAAAATAAAATTTCATGTGAATTTCTTTTAATCTAATCTCGCTGTATCTGCCACAGTAATGGCTACTTACTGCTGGTTTCTGTGTAACCCAGTCAGTCAACTGGATCCAATCCAGTTAATTATCAGATCCTACCCAATTTCAGACCCAGTCCAGTTTCTTGTAACTCACAACCTAGTTCAGACCAAAATTTGCTCAAATAAACTCAAAGAGCTCCAAAAACATGTCCAAGGAGCTCAAATGTGAGTGAGAACTTACCCACAATCCCCAGTTGCCATGAGAGAGCCATGGACAACACAGGGTCCAGTGGGCTCCTCACCTGGCTCCTCACTGCTCCTGGGGAGGGCAGTCACTGGACGCTCTACTTCAGGTCCCACTTTAGACTCCAAAAACGGTAAAAGAGAATGCTTCCTGGTAGTTTGGTTCAGTGGAGTTTAACTGAGCAAATCGTACCACCACTCGAATCAGGAAGTTTCCCAGACTGACTTGCAAGCAACTCCAGATAGCTTCATGGTCACATGGTATTTAAGTGCAGGAATGAGAAAGTGATGTACAAAAACGAAAGTGAAGAAATGTGGTAGAAAACCAATTGAATTGGTTACATACTTTTTTTTTTATTATTATCATCATAATCTTTATATTATATTGGATTACATATAACTTTACAGTGTATTACATTGCTTTTTCAAAAGAGAATGCCATGCATGTCAGTCAATACAGAGACATTAATCTCCCCGCTTCAACGTTCAATATCTTTTCTATGTTTTTCCCAATCATTATTATTATTATTCTAATTATTTTTTAAAACAGTCAATCGCTATTTCTCATTTTGCTTGTAAAAAGACTTTACCCATCATGAAATACTTCTCAGACCAGTCCAGTTGAGAATACTATACATGTCATCATCAACAGTTAATAAGCCATGTCTGTTTCTCACTAACGTCCTGCCTCTCTATTGTTCACTTGCTATCTTTCTCTATCCTCTTCTCTTCACCTTCCCCATTCCACACTGTCCTATTCTCATTAAGTACCTTCACTGCTTTTATATCCTCCAATTTTTTGCTCTCTACCGTAGAGTGGGGATAGTCGGTATATATTGAGTGGATACATACAATATCTTTCTTTCATAGCCTGGCTTACTTCACTCAGCAATAGATCCTCCATATCTGACCATTTTCTA
>NW_006159608.1:1232865-1248126 GCF_000334495.1 Tupaia belangeri chinensis | reverse complement strand
AGAGGCCTTTTGTTGGTTGCTCATATTTCTTGAGCCTCTGTGATTGTTCCTAGTCATCAGGTAATCTATATGTTTCTTCCTAACTTATTTAAAGTAACTCTGAGTGTTAAAAGTTGTATAGGATTAGAAAATTGATGATTATGCTTATGGTTGGCCTACCTGTTGCTCACAATTACCATTAACTGTTGCCACTAGCCCTGGATAGCCCAAAGTCCTCCGTTTCTAAGGAGTGGTGAGCCTCCAACTGACCTAATAAACAACACCTCAACAGCAAAGAAAAACAAAATGAAAAAAGCGCCGTGCGCTATTCAAATCACCAAAATTCAAATAGTCCAAAGGCTGGTGGTGGGAAAGGGTCAGAGGATAAGTGACAGGACCAGGTTTGTCGGGCCTGCAGCCTCAGTCCACCTGGTGTCCAGAACTACTGGCCGGCTCGGTTCGGTTTGTGGGTGGGGGGGGGTGGGAGTTCGCCTTAAAGTCCCAGACAACCAACCTGGGGTCCTAGGAGGAGGAACGGTGGGGATGCGTGAAGATTTGGAAGGGTCGGGCCTGCAGTCTCAGTCCGCCTGGTGTCTGGAACTCGAATTGGTTACATTCTGAAGTTTGTATGAACAGTTTTAAAGGCAAGATGCCTGTCATTGACAAGCCTTGCTGCTGTGGTTACTGGCAATAACCTAGCAACCAACCAAAAAGCAGCCTTCTAAATGAGGTCACATTTGTTTATAGAAACCTAAGCACCAGTCTGGAGGCTTTTCTGATATTCTTTAACATTTTGTAGAAACACTAGTGAAAAATGACTTTATAGCAATTTACTATGTGCCTGTGGGGTCAATTCTACTGAGATATTTGTTTTTATTTAATTTTAATTTATTTTCTTCATTATAAAACCCAGGATTTTGAAATAGTGTAAAGAAGAAGAAAAAAACAACCCTATCAGCCTGACACAACATTTGGGTGATTTTGATAGGTGTGTAAGGCTGATAGGATATTCTGGTCTCACATACCTGGCTTTTTCTATACCTTCTTATTGATAATCATTTAACTAAATCATGTGGTTTTCTGTCCACGGGCCATTAATCATGGTATCATAAACACAGTTAAGTCTATTTTTCATCTCTTCTTTACACTTAGCAGATTTGTGAAAAGAAAACAAATGCAAATCTTCAAGAACATTTAAACAACACAATGAAAGTAACACAGAACACTTTAGTACTTGGTAAACACTAGATATGACCTAAATTTCTCTACATGTGTCCCTGACTCGCTGTTCCAGATAACCCAAGATCTGACCCTTTCACACTCCTACCTGTTCTCCAGATATATGTGGGAAACTCTTTCCTGCCAAGTATTTAGTAGGCTGTGAACTCACAGCTTGATAGTCACAGCCTGTCGTTGAGAAGCTCAGTGAAGGTGGTCAACATATTAACAGATAAAGGAGGTTTAGCGTGATTCAGTTCTGCAGGAGGCACCACTGGGAGCCCACGAAAAATACACCTAGCCCCACCCAGCCTCAGAGTCATGTTATATAAAAGTTGAGGTATCTTGGATTAGGCAATGGTTTCCTTATATATGACACAGAAAGCTCAATAAACAAAATAGTAGATTAAACTTCAATTACAAGAAAAAAATAGATTGAACTTCACCCAGTTAAAAACTTTTGTGTTTTGGGACCAGCAGATGGCGTCATGGTTACGTTGCTGGACTCCCACCGTAGTCAATTGCAGTGCGAGTCCCAGACCAGCAGCTTAAAACTCACACCGGGTGTTTTAAGAAGTTTAAGAATAAGAAATAATTCTCAGCTAGATGCATGCACATATGACAGGCACCTATTATTTGATTGCTGAATTAAAATCAAATGTAATCATTACTTTGAGATTATGCAAATATAGTATCTATAATAGCCCTTTAAAATTTAGTTTAGCACACTTAACTGTTTAAGTATATTTAATGTCCTTAAATTATCTAATATAATTTACTTTTAAATTTAGGAGGATTTTGGTAAAAATTTAATTATGAGTCTATAAATATTATGGAAAAACCATCAATAGTACAGTAAAACACACCAATAAAATTATATTATCTGAATATCTATTCTCAGCTAACCAAGTGTAGAAAGATGTGGGAAGGTACCAACAGTTAGTGTAATGACTATGTCGCTGAACTCCCATGTAGTCGACTGCTGTTCGAGTCCCGGACTTGGTGGCTTAAACTCACGCTGGGCACATGTGTGTATGTGCCCAAAATCCTGAGAGGAGAATGGAGGAGAAGGGATTGCGGCGTGGCCATCCCCCCTTGGGGGTGATTTCTCGCTTTCTATCTCTCTGTCTCTCTCCATCTTTCTGGCACGAGCACACACCCTATAGCAAAAATCTCTCAAAAAAAGAAAAAGAAAAGAAAGAAAGATGTGGGAAGAAACAAACAAAATGGCGTAAAATACTAAACTCTATGTATGTGTTTCTGTATATGTGTGTGTGTATAGATACACACATATACATGAAATTGTGTATACCACATGAACTTGAACCTACTTATTTTCTAAATTACTAGTGTTATTTTCTGTCTGCTTGTGTTTTATCATCATATTCTCACAGATCCTAAACCCTGGGGTTGCCTATATAGAGCCAAGTTTCTCTCCTTTTTTATGGGTCAGCATCTTGGTTGGTTTGTTGTGTGTTTTCAAGTGCATCAGTCTCTCTCATGGGCTGCAGGCAATGCATGGTTCTGAGGTGGGACTTGGTGGCTTAAACTCACGCTGGGCACATGTGTGTATGTGCCCAAAATCCTGAGAGGAGAATGGAGGAGAAGGGATTGCGGCGTGGCCATCCCCCCTTGGGGGTGATTTCTCGCTTTCTATCTCTCTGTCTCTCTCCATCTTTCTGGCACGAGCACACACCCTATAGCAAAAATCTCTCAAAAAAAGAAAAAGAAAAGAAAGAAAGATGTGGGAAGAAACAAACAAAATGGCGTAAAATACTAAACTCTATGTATGTGTTTCTGTATATGTGTGTGTGTATAGATACACACATATACATGAAATTGTGTATACCACATGAACTTGAACCTACTTATTTTCTAAATTACTAGTGTTATTTTCTGTCTGCTTGTGTTTTATCATCATATTCTCACAGATCCTAAACCCTGGGGTTGCCTATATAGAGCCAAGTTTCTCTCCTTTTTTATGGGTCAGCATCTTGGTTGGTTTGTTGTGTGTTTTCAAGTGCATCAGTCTCTCTCATGGGCTGCAGGCAATGCATGGTTCTGAGGTGGACAGGAACAGAATAACATCAACAATGTGTGAGGTCTCAGCCCTATTTTACAGGAGACTGAATTAGCAAAATTGTAGAAAGCCTAACTGACCATGCACAGAGACCTGATCTTCATTCTACTCTAGTGTTTTTGATTGTTTATTCTTTCATTATACTGGGTTATTGGAAAAGTCATGATGCATTTTTGGAAAAAAAAAAAATGTCATGACTTTTCGTACGACCCAGTAAATCACTCATTTACTTTCTTTTTGTCCTCAAAAACATTTAAAATTCTGGAATTTACCATGAAAAGTAATAACTCCTTTATTTCGTACTGCATTGTGGAATGTATTAGTATAGCTTCCACTTTTGTACAGTTGGGTCAGTAGATAACTATTAACCTTAGCACTACAAAACGAGGAAGAACAAAAGTATATAACTTTACAGAACTATATATATTCTCTGAACTGTATTTATCCTCTTGATATTATGATAGATTATACCCATTGATCCTTGGTGTTTATTCTGGTCACTGCTGGACATCTCTTTGCACAGAGGTGAAATTGTACAGTTCATTCCCTTAGCTTTGCCACGTGCCTCTAGCTTTCAGCTCAGAAATATCCTTGCCTTCCCAGAAGACCTGTGGAAGTCCTCTCAACCTCTCCAATACACATGCAAAATGGGAAGCTCCAGGGACTTAAAGTCCCTGAGGCAGCCCTTGGCCACTTGGGAAGCAGAAGCCATTAAACAAATATTGCCCTTTTCCTTGTCCCAAGTATATAATTCTGAGAAACATTCTACATGTATCCCCAGAGGGATTAAAGTTGTGCCCACAGCAGTAGCCAACTCAATAAAGTTCTGTTGAATTGACTTTTCATCCTGCATTATTCTCTCTAGTCTCCAAGTTCTGTTCTTTAATGTTATTCCTCAGAATTGATCATAGGCATAGAAAGCCCTGGCCCTACTTTCTGTGAACCTTAAAAAAAAAAACCTTTTTTTAAAATTGGTGATCAAATTCATGTGTATATCATGTGTGTGTGTATATATATAAATATAAATATATATATACACACACACATACATATACATACGTATATATACATATATATATAGATTTTTTTTTTTTTTAATTTTCCAGAAGGCACATGTTCTTGCCAAAGAGAGAGATGAGAAAGCATCCCCCATGTGGGATGGTCGCACTGTGATTCCCTCTCCATTTTACCTTTCAGGATTTGGGGCATGCACACACACATGCCAGGCAGGTGTTTCAAGTCAGCAGGTCGAAGACTCAAACTGTGCGAGCAGCCATGTGAGGTCCAGTCTCTAACCATCGTGTTACTGCTGGCCTGGTTATATTTCATGTGCATTGCCTTCTTTGGAGCTCAAACCAAGTAGTTAAGTTATAACTTGTAGATTCAGGGTTCAGAGTCAGATGGTCAGCCTCCAGAGCCCACGGATTTGATCACCACACTATACCAAACAGGGTCTGGTATGACTCAGACAATAAGATTCTAGAAAAGAGATTTCATTTTAGGATGAAATAATCCGAGAAATAAGTAACTCTGATGGTCTTGAAGAACAGATAGGATTTAGGAAGGAGATGTTGAAGGTCCCTAGTGCAGGTATAATGTTGGGTTGTTGGAAACGTCATGACGTGTTTTTCTGTTTTTCTGTGCAAAAATAGCCCATGACTTTTCCAACAAGCCAGGACATTACCTTTGTAGGGTGATCTTAGTTTAAATAATAACTATCAAGTTTCTGTCATAGATAAAGTTGGTTCCTTTCAGATATACGACTGTGATGGCTTAGAATTACCTAAAAAGGGGGACCAGCAGTTAGCATAATGGCTATGTTGCTGGACTCCCATGTCGTCGACCACAGTTCAAGTCCTGGACCCGGCGGCTTAAAATCACACCGGGCACATGTGCATGCATGCCCAAGATCCCAAGAGGAGAATGGAGGAGAAGGGATTGCAGTGTGGCCACCCCCCCTGGGGGGTGATTTCTCACTTTCTATCTCTCTGTCTCTCTTTGTCTGTCTGGCAAGCGCACACGCCCTATAGCAAAAACCTCTTAATAAAAAGAAAAAAAAAGAAAGAAAAAAACTAAAAAGGAAGCTTAGTATTCAGATTGTGCTAGGTTAAAAAGGAGGAATAGCTAGGTTCCAGAAAGGGTGGATTAAAAGGAGAGGTCAATTAGAAGGTAGAAACAGAACCTTGTGGCTTGAGTCTCAGAGGAGAAAAGGAACACCCATGAGAACGATCATGTCAAACGTGCATGGGCAGAAGCCTCAGCTCACCTGAGTCTACCGAGAACAGCAGGCCTCGTGTGTATGTTGGACTGACTGACAATCAGACAGCGATGCTTTTATTCACAGGCTGGAAATGATCCTCTGAACCAGATAATCTATTGATCTTTAAGATGAAATAACATTTGCATTTCAGGGTTTATGGAGTATAAAATTTGATATTTGTTTAGTTGAGCGAGAGAGAGCTTTGTGTAAGAAAATATTCAGCAACTCTAACTTCAAATATATTTGAAAGTGATGTATCAGTGGTGCAAGATAAGTCTCTGGGTGGTTAACACTCATTTTAGAACATCCTTAGTGTCTTCATACACATGATTTATCATTTTTCCACTCCTAGTCAGGTAAAGAAGTACGAAGGACCCAACCAGAAGATGATTCCCAAAGTTATTCAAGAGTCAAGTTCGATAATTCTGTACGAAAAATCAAGTCGAAACCCCAGGTGAGAAATCCCGTTTTCTTAAAAATATTCATTATGGGAGAAAAAGAGTGTCCTAACTCCAGGAAAACTAAAACCAAAGCCAAAAAAAAAAGAAGTCTTTTTTTAAAAAGGTTAGTAAATCTTGTATTTCTCACAATTAAACAAAACTAACTCAACATTGGCTTTTTGACATTTTGATATTTTCTAAAGCTCTCACTGCTGTAAATATTATTTTATGTGCTTATTGGAGTGTAAGTAATTGCTAATTTTTTAAAAAGTAATTAATTTGAGTTACTTATTAAAGACCTCCAACTGCCTGTTGCACTCATTAAAGTTTATTACTAGTAATCTTTGACCTTCAACAAAAATAATATGCTTAGCGGGCCTCAAATGTACCTGATATGATTAATTTCCTGCCAGCTGTTGGTTACTTGTGCCGAGTCCATCTCAGCTTGTTTTCTGAAATTGCTCCTTTCCTGGCTTTGCCTTAGACTCCACCTGGTTTCCCTTCTGCAGAAGAGGCCTATAACTTCTTTACTTTCAACTTTGATCCTGAACCAGAAGAATTGGAAGAAAAACCAAAAGCAAAAAATAGAGAAAGAAGTAATCAAGAGGAGGAAGGAGAAGAAGAGGAACCTCCTATACAAGAAGGGGTAAGCAAAAAATATTTAATGCAGTGATGATAATGTGGAGAGAGAGGATGATGACAAAGGGAAATGCGCTGGTGATGCTCTAGCAAGGATAAAGGAGACTGAGGATAACCTGCCTCCTCACATAGAAACAGCCATGTCTTGGGACCAGCAGCTGGCGTAATGGCTATGTCGCTGGACTCCCATGTAGTTAACCATGGTTTGAGTCCTGGACCTGGTGGCTTAACTCACGCCAGGCATGTGTACATGTGTGCCCAAGATCCCGAGAGGAGAATGGAGGAAAAGGGATTGCGGCGTGGCCATCCCTCCTGAGGAGGGATTTCTTGCTTTCTATCTCTGTCTCTCTCTGTCTTTCTGGCGCGTGTATGTGCCCTATAGCAAAAACCCCACACACACAAAAAAAAAAAAAAAAAAAAAAAAAAAAAACAAGCAAATAAACAAAACAGCCATGGCCCACTTGAAAGTACTGGGTTTGCAGGAAAGTCATGACACACGTTTGCATAGAAAAACAGAAAACTACGTCGTGACTTTCCCGAAGACCTAATAGCGGCAGTGCTAGACTCACGTGGCTTTCTGTAGCTCTTAATTACACTCTACAATTTAGTTAGGGCCTGGTTAAATCTGTCTACCTTCCTTTTGTGGAAATAAAAGTAGAATAACATGGCTTACAGGTTCTTCTTGCTACACCCCACACAATGACTAGTATTTCTTTCACATGAATGTTTTTCTCTTCAAGGCAAATGAAAACTAGTCCTCTCTCTGCCCACAACCTTATAATTGGGCAGCTTTTTGTGCCCAACAACACACCCAGGCTACAATGCAGAACTCCTAATTGTGAATGATATGTGTGGGGTAAAATGAAAACACACCATTAAAAATTCACAAATATCTTAAATACTTACTGTTCCAAAGAAGATATACTAATGGCCAATAAGCACAGGAAAAGATGCTTAACATCAGTAGTCATTAGGAAAACGCAAATGAAACCCACACAGAATACCACTTTATACCCTTGAGAGTGGGTACTATCGAAACGAACTGAGTGCTGACGAGGGCGTGGGAGACTGGCCTCTGCGCACTGCTGGTGATCGTGTACAGGGGTGCTGATGCCATGACACACGGTATGGCTGTTCTTCAAAATCTAAAGTAGTCACCATATAATCCAGCAATTCTGTTCTGGGTACATACCCAAAAGAACTGAAAACAGGGACTGGAACAGAAATTTGTACACCAATGTTTATAGCAGCATCATTCATAATAGCCGAAAGCTAGAAGTAACCTGTGTGAATCAGTAAATGGGTGAACGAAATACAGCATGTACCTTTCTAATGACCCGATATGTACCTGCAATGTCATTCAGTCATGCAAAGGATGGAAATTCTGACACGTGCCCTGTGTTATGGATGTACCTTGAAGACATTATGCCAGTCGCAGTAAGAAAAGGCTCAGTATCATGTGGTTGCAGTTATCTGAGCACCTAGGGCAGTTAAACAATATGGTAAAACATGGACCAGTAGGTTACATGGAGGGAGAAGAATGGTGGTCTCCAGGGTCTGTGCGGGAAGGATGAGGAGTTACAGGCACAGAGCTTCAGTCTGGGAAGATGAAAGCGTGTGGAGACGGGCTGTGGTGACAGCAGTGCTGCAGTGCAAAGGTGCCGAGTGCCACCACTGCACCTGAAATGGTTAAAGTCCGTCTTACGCTACGTGTGCTTTCTCTCTCACTCTTTCTCTTTCTTTCTTTCTTTTTTTTTTTTTTTTTTTTTTTTTTTTTTTTTTTTTGTTTTTTTTTTTTTTTTTTTTTTTTTTTTTTTTTTTTTTTGCCATAGGCTGTGTGCTTGCACTCAACAGAGAGATACAGAGAGAATGAGGGAAAAGTGAGAAATCATCCCCCGCCCCCCGGGAGATGGCTACACCACAGTCCCTTCTCTTCTAGTCTCCTCAGGATTTTGGGCATACATGCACATGCACCCGATGTGATCCTCAAGCCACTGGATTTGGGACTCCAACCATGCAGTCAGTCATGTGGGATTCAGCACCTAAACCTCCATGCAACCCACTGGCCCATGTTTTATCTTATTGTTTAAAAGGGAAAAACAAAACAAAACAAAAGACAAACACCAAAATACTCTAGAATTTGCAGCACTTAACTTTATCCTCACAAAGTCCTAAGAGGTGAGCTCCATTAATATTCCCATCTTGCAGAAAGTAGCAGTTAGCATAATGGCTATGTCGCTGGACTCCCACGTGGTCGACCACGGTTCGTGTCCCGGACCCGGTGGCTTAAAACTCACGCCAGGCACGTGTGTGTGCGTGCCCAAGATCCTGAGAGGAGAATGGAGGAGAAGGGATTGTGGTGTGACCAGCCCCCCTTGGGGGTGATTTCTCGCTCTCTGTCTCTATGTCTCTCTCTGTCTGTCTGGAGAGCACACCTATAGCAAAAAAAAAAAAAAACTCTCCAAAAAAAAAATTCCCATCTTGCAGCTGAGAAAACTGAGGATCAGAGGGTTAAGTAAGGTCCCACAAGTGTCCCAAGCTGTGCGAGTTGAAGCTGAGATGCAAACCCAGACAGACTGCGAAGTGTGTGGACTCTGCAGCTCTGTACTGGGTGTCTTTGCCCTTAGGTAGGTGCCAGGAAGAAAGTTAAAATGTTCCATAACTTAGGAATCCAAGTTCTTTATAGGTATCAATAGTGAGCACTCTCAAAGCAAGCCAGCTTTATTGGGAGTTCAATACTTTACTTGACACTTCTCTTTTGATTTAGCACTTTCTGATTTTGACATCTTCAGGTGTGTGGAATAGAAAAAAGAAAACCCGGGACCAGCAATTAGCGTAATGGCTATGTCACTGGACTTGCATGTAGTCGACCGCGGTTCACCTTATGGACCCGGTGGCTTAAGCTCACGCCGGGCGTGTGTGCATGCGTGCCCAAGATCCCGAGAGGAGAATGGAGAAGGGATTGCGGTGTGGCCATTCTCCCTGGGGGGTGATTTCTCACTTTCTGTCTCTCTGTCTGTCTGGTGAGTGCACGCGTCCTATAGCAAAAACCTCTCCAAAAAAAGAAAAAAGAAAACTCACTTGTTAAAAAGTAAAGGTCATACAGTTCTGTGCTTTTATTTTAAAAAAATAAAAGGAGGGACCAGATGGTGGTGCAGTGGGAGGACGCGATGCCGGGTGCGCACGGGAAGGGTACAGCAGCTGTGTGGAGACCCGCGAGTACATGGGCACATGCTTGCTGACAATCCAGGGTGCGCTGAAGGCTGGGGTGGATCATGGCATCAGGATTCCATCAGGGACACTGTGTCTGGCTCTCTTCTGTGTGTGTGTGTGTGTGTCTGTGTGTGTGTGTGTGTGTGTGTGTGTGTGTGTGTGAGTGTGTTTCTCTCTCACTCATGGAAGAAATAAAAAAACTTTAAAAAATAAAATAAAAAGAGCCAGCAGGTGGCAAGGAGATTAAGGTGGCTGGATCCCACACAGCCACTGTGCAGCTCAAGTCCCAGATCTGGCAGCTTGAAGAACACGCTGGGTGTGTGTGCATGCATGCCCAAGATCTCAAGAGGAAAATGGAGGAAAAGGGATTGTGGCATGGCCATCCAAGCTGGGGAGTGGTTTCTTACTTTCTCTTTCTGCCTCACTCTCTGTCTCTGTCTTGGGCAAGCACATGTGCCTGCCTCATAGCAAACTAAATAATAATGATAATAATAAAAGAAAAATGTTACTGTTGTAATATATGGTTTATGAATTTAGCATCATTAATTACTTTCTAAGTAAATGGAGAATTTAGCATGATATGTTCTCGTTATTGTTTAACATTATGCAGGATGAAGAAGAGCTGCTCAGTGGTAAAGATGCTGAGGACTTCCTATTAGGCTTAGACCAGACAACTGATGATTTTCTGGAAGTCAGACCTGCAGATTATGAAAGTGTGCATGTCCGGCTGCAGATGGAAGAAGAAGCCCTCTTCATCCCCAGTAGACTGACAGGTACTTATTTTCCCTCCCTAGTTGGCAGCTCCATTTCCTCCCCTTGAAACATAGTTGGTAGGTAAGGATGCCCCATTGCCAGAACTGACTCCAGTTTCGAGTCAGACTTCATAATCAAGAAATACAAGGGTACTTCAAAACTTCTGTGGGAAGTAGAGTTATAGGACAAATTTAGTTTGGCACAAGGAAAACCGTGAAATCCATGCATAGTTTTTTCATAATATACAGTTTTCATGAACTTTTTGAACCCCCTCCTCCATATCATAAAATTAGAGTGTGGAAAAGTATTTATTCAACAAACACTTATTGATAGAATGGCCGGGGAAACAGGTGCTGTGGGAGCACCTTCATCAAGTTGGTCACCAGCTCTGGGTCTGAGAGTATTTGAGACCCGTAATTCAGGCACGGTGAGGTGTCCCACCTCGGGGAGATGGCTAGATTCCCGGAGCTGGGGCCATTTGATTACTTGCTTCATTTCTGGACTGGATTTCCCTTTGCTCTTTTTTTCTCCCCTGGAGTTTCTTTTGCTCCTGAGAGTGCCTGAGGGAATCTCATGCATACCCAGTTCTAGTTAGTTGGGAAAACGGTGGACCGGCCTGAGCGTTGTGGTAGACCCCTGCCTTGGGCTGTCTTCGGGGCTATTAGAGGTAGCTGGCAAAATTGCCCAAAGATTTCACCTTTACCCCCAAAATGGTAATAGCTAGTGCACTTTGTGTACAGTTGGCCCTTGTATTCATGGATTCCACTTCCAGGAATTCACCCACTGCAGATAGAAACGTAGTCCATGAACTACCTGCTCAGGCTGACAGCGGTTGCATCTGAACCGAACATACACAGGTTTCTTCCCCTGCAATACAATATAGCGTCTAGTTACAGAAACTTATGTTGTGTTAGCCTTTAAAGTAAACCAGAGATGATCTTAAGTGTGCTGAAGGAAGTGGATAGGTTTTAGGAAACACTGTAACGTTTATACAAGGGCGTGAGCTTCCACAGATGTCCTTATCCTCAGGGGTCATGGAACCACCGTGGATGCTAAGGGATGACTGTACTCACCCGCCCCTCGGCTAGGCCGATCCTGCACCAGAGCTTCAGGAGGTGTACGTTAGTGAGGACGGAGCAGTCTCTGGTCTAGGTGGCCTGCCCGGAGGTTATGTACCCTGCCAGGGTGCATTGTGACGTTTCTTGGGGATCTGGAGAAAGGCATCTGCAGCAGCCTCTACCGGGAGGAGCTTCCCTGCCCGTGCTTTTGCTCAGAGAAGTCGCTGCTGAGCCTCTCCCGGGAGCTCATGGTTGGGAGGAAGCTTAGACTGTAAGCAGCCTTCCTGGGGCCTGGGTCAGACAGGGCCAGAGACGAGCTGGCAGGGGCCATGGGAGAAGTTCACAGAGACCTGGTTATAGCCGAGGCCTAATTCTAGCCAGGAATCTAAGCATGGACCTGTCTCCCACCCTGCTCTGATATAGCAGGAGGGCCAAGTGAGGAAGTGACACGATGGCCAACCAGACAGAGGAGCCAGCCAGACCTCATCCTCCTTTATGAGTACAGCCCGGAGCGAGCTCCTCAGGTTCCTCAGCTAAAGGCAGGATGAGGAAAGCTCCTACAACACAACTCTGGCGTTTACTTTGATTGTGAGCACTGAGGACGTAATCTGAGCACCGGGCCTGGCATTGTGACCAACACACAGCAGGTCATCAGAAAACGATAGCTTCTGTTACGTTTACTGTTGTTTTTGCTGCTTAAAGTAGCTCGTGGTCTCCAATGTGCTCACCCAGGAGTGGAGGAAGAAAACATTAAGACTTCTGTTTACTTTACTCTGTTTCTTCATTTAATTCTATATTCTCAGTAGAACACATGGAATAAATACACTTACTTGTGGCACATAAGTGCTCAAAAACGTTTAATGAAAACCCTGAAGGCCAGGTCGGTGAGTGGGCGTCGAGTGTGAGCGAGCAGGGAAGGACAGCAAATGAGCAGTCTAGCGTGCCCACGGCCTGTGGGGCCTGTGGGGACTCCGAGGACGGGAGGCGGTCCAGGGCACTGGCGCGACTGCATTTTCATGGATGTGTAGCAGATGTAGCCCACGTGGCCACTCCCAGGAAAGTTAGCGTGGCCAGGACGTGGTCAGATTAGAGTGGGACAGTTGTGAAGGAAAGACGAGCCCCGGCCGGCACAGCCGTCAGCCCTCAGCCCGACTCGTAAGGCCTCCTGTGCGTCTTTGCAGTGGGCGGCTGCAGGCCTGGTGGTCTCCCTGGAGCCGTAGATCTGCTCTGCCCACTCCCCAGCACCGGGCACCTGAGGAGCTCTGGCACACTAGGGCTCCAGCTCCTGGCTGTGACCTGTGCTCCTCCCTCCCCCTGCTGTGCGCTCTCCCCTGCTCACCGCACCTCAGGTTCTGGAACTTCCCGTGCCTCCCCGTGCAGCCGTCCCTAGCACGCGGTGTCCCCGGCTCCCGCACTGTCTTCTCCCAGCTGCCTCTTCCTTCTCGATCTTCAGACATCCATTGCCAATACATCGCCTTCTGAGAAAAGCCTCTCTCATCTTCCTCCCCTCCGCTCCCTAAGTACCATGGCCTGTGTGTTTTCCTCACACTTCCTACTCTTGGAAATGGCCTCGTGTAGACCTTTATTCATTGTTGCTGCCTTTTGCAAGATTTGTTCTATGAGTGAACAAAAAAGTAAAAGAATAAATGAGGGTGATGGTCATATTTACTCAAATAATTTTTTATTTTAGAGAGAGAGGTTTTTGCTATAGGGCATGTGCCCTCGCAGAAGAGACAGAGAAAGCAGAAAGCAAGAAATCAACCCCAAAGGGTGGGTGTCCACGCTCAGTCCCTTCTCCTCTATTGTCTTGGGATTTGGGGCACCCACGCACATGCACACATGCCTGGCGTGAGTTTTAAGCCGCCGGGTCTGGGACTCAAACCACAGTCAACTATGTGGGAGTCCAGCGACATAACCATTATGCGGTCTGCTGGTCCCTCAAATAAACTTTTTAATTTACAAGACATTTCCTCATCTCTTAACCTCATTTAATTCTCTCAGGAACCCAGTAGATATTACTATCTCTATATATTTTCATTTTATTTTATTCTTATTTTTTACATTGAATCACTGTCTATCTTTACAACATGAAAATAAATTTTCCCAGCATAAAAACACTGTATGTTAGTCCAGTCAAGGAAATGATCTCTTTTTTACAGGGAAAAATAAAAGGGAGAAAGAGTTAAAAATATTCCTGGCCTGAATTTAATCAGCTAAGAGGCAGTAGAGCTAAAATGTCTATCTGGACCCTTAATTTGATTATGGCACTGTCCTCAGTACGCCACACTGGTGAGTTCCGTACTAACCCTTAACCAGATGGTTCTGCAACATGATGTTGCCGATAAATGCATTCGTCTTTCCCTCAGTTTCACTCATAGAAATTACTTTGAAAAACGTGCAATTTCTAAAAACATAAATGAAATCTCTGACGATTGTTTCAGTGCACCGTATTGTAGGTTGAAATGTCTAGCTGGGCACTAATACTGATTTTACTTATTTATGATCTAGTGCCTACCTATAGAAAGCTTCCTGAGAATGTGCAGCCCAGATTCCTGGAGGACGAAGGCCTCTACATTGGGGCAAGACCCGAGGTGACGTGCACCAACCAGAACATCATGGAGAACAGACTGCTGGCCCAGGACCCGGTACGTGGCACGTGCCCCACATGAAGGGGTTGGCCCTGGCAGAGCCACTCACATTGCCTCTCGAGGGCATCTCTGGAAAGTATTCTTTTTTTTTTTTCTCTTCAAATAGACTTTTTTTATTTTTTAATGTCTTATTTAAATTTCTTTGTTTACATTCATTCACTGTACATCATTACAACATACAAAATGAGATTTTCCATCCAGAGTACACTGTATATTGTCTCAATCAAGCACATCAACATACATGTCATTGTCAACAAATAATTTTCCATTTCTAGTTTCCTGTATGTTCTGCTTTTTTCCCCCATCCTTGATTCCCTATCTCTTACCCTCAACCATCTCCCACTCTCTTCCCACACTATCTCTGGTATCTATGTTTACTTTCTATACTGTTTTCCCCCCATTTTTTATTGAATTACTAAAGATCTTAATTAATCTAAATATTTTTATAGCAAACACAGCTGATATATACATTTCCATGAACACAAGTCTAACTTTAGGCATCCTGTAAAGTAGCACCTAGCTGGGGCTATGTATCTTACTGCAGTCATCGAATGGATTTTTCATTTTTCTGAAACTTTTCTTTCTTTTTGTAACTTGATTTACATTCTTTGCCTAAGCTTCATCACAGCATACAAAATGTGATTTCCCATCCAGAATATACTGCAGTGACTTAATCATGCATATTATTATCCAAAATTTTCCATTTATAGTTCCTAGAATTTTTTACCCCTCTTTCTGACCCTCTGTCCTTTCCCACCCTCTGCTCCCACTGTCTCTGGTGTCTACAACTGTCTTCTATTCCTTTCCCACCCACATTGTATTGATCACACAATTTCTTAAATAATCAAACTACTTTCAATAGTAAGTTCATATGGTACTATTAAGAAAACCAGTTTTAACTTAAATCATAGAAATGCTAAGGAACTTTTCTTAAAGCCAGGAAACAGGTTAGGATTCTGTTCAAATGGTAGGT
>NW_006159608.1:1227971-1232083 GCF_000334495.1 Tupaia belangeri chinensis | reverse complement strand
TCAATTTCTTTCTCCTTTCTCTTTAGCAGTTCATTGTCTCTCTTCTCTTCCATCTGTTAACTTTGCCATTATGAATATTCTAAATTCTTTATCAGACTTTTCCATGATTTGCATTGAACTGCTTGTGGATGAAGAGGAGTTATTCTTTTCCCTTGGAGGAGGTATTTTCTTGCTTTCCCATATTTCTTGTGGTCCTGCAGTGATTTCTTGTCATCTGATGGATGGTATGTTTCTTTCAAATTCTTGAAGTTCAATCTGAGTGTTCAGGAGCAAGCAGAAAGAGGTGATCTGGACTCTCTTTGATCTGGACTCTCTTTGCCGTTCTGTTGTGATCACTGGTGCAGCATATTCAGTAGATATTGAGGAATGTTAACCCTAATAGTATTTTGATGTTTAGCTACAGTGCCCTTAGATCCATCTAGAAATACATTGAATGGATATTGAAGAGTGGAGAAACAAGAAAAAAGAAAATGAAAAAGAAAGAGAGAAACAACGACAAAGAAAGAGGGAAAAAAAGACCAAAAAATGAAAAAAATTGTAATTATTGTTTTTCTTTAAAAGAAAAAAAACAACAAAAAATTTAAAAAAAAAAATAGAAAACCGTGTAGGAGCCATGAGGAATCCTCTTCTGAAGGAAGGCCTCAACTCTCCTGCCTGGGCGGAAGGACCAGAGGAGATTATTAACAAAACAAAAGGTGGAGCTGAGAGCAAGAGAAAACCTTTACCTTTAAAAAAATCGTAAAAAGGAAAAATTACAAAAAAATGAGAGGACAGAAGCAGAGAGAGACAAAGTCATAGGCACAGAGGCAGAGATAGAAGGCCAGAGGGGCTCCCTACCACGCTAACTTTGTTTGCTGGAGGCTGAATTATCAGAAAATCTTCATTTTTCCTGTCCCCTGCAATGACTAGTTTGCAGGAGCCATGAGGAATCCTCTTCTGAAGGAAGGCCTCCTCTGGAAAGTATTCTTTATTTAAAACAAAAGAAGCTTTGTCTCTAAGGACATTTAGGGATCTCAAACAACACAGCCGCTCAAAACCTATCTGCTAGCTAGACTGGGCTTCTCCTGCTAAGTCACACATTGGCCACCTTTGTCCAATTCACAGTTTTTAAATTTTCTGTAAGTAGAATAGTCTCCATTTTAAGCTTTTCTCCTGTGGTTCCCCCCTCCTTAATTCCTTAATAAATAGGAAAAAATCAACCTTTTTTAAGCATGTATTTAAATTTCCTCTTAAACTCTTTTTGGGAGGTGGGGGCTACATGTTAAATTAACTGTGAGAGATGTTAGGGAAAATCTGGTTTCTATTGGAAAGAGAATTTTAAGATTCTGTTGGGGGAGAGTAAAGGGAAGTACATGATGTTGAAAAAATTTTCCTACAAATGGTTTGTTTTGTAAGCCATATTTTGTCCAATTAAAAGCAGTTGTGTCTTCCTTATGCCTGATTTGTAGGAGAAAAAGTGGTTTGGAGATGATGGCAGAGTCCTAGCACTGCCAAACCCCATCAAGCCGTACCCTACGAGGCCCCCAGTGCTAACAGCGGGACAGAGCATTAAAGAAGAACTTGAAACATTGTATAAAAAGGTAACCATTCCCCCAGTCCACTTCTAACACATAAAATTGAAAGTGCTTTGTGTTTAAATAGCTGGTACTGCTAAATTGTAACATTCTACTTTCATTTCTCTTAAATTTTCACTAAATACATTTACTGTCTTACACAGAAGAAACTTTAGATATGTTTTTGAGAATGAGTTAACTCACCACCTACTCCCTCCTTTAATCAGGAGTGTTTGTCCCGGCCAGGAAGGACCGAGTCAGCATCGTTATTTGCATGTCCAGGGTAGAGGGCCTTTCTCTTCTTTCCTCCCTCTTTTCTGTCATCTCACATATCTACACGGTCCTTTCCCACTTGTCTCTGTTATGTAACGGGAGCTTTGCTTTCCTTACAAATCCCTTTTACTATATTTTCCTTAGCTCTGGGACCAAGCTGCCTGATCTGAGCCCTCTCTCTACCCCTCATTGCGTGAGGTTGACCCTCAGTCCCTCTGTGCCTCAACTGCTCCTTCTGCATAACAGGCGTGATTATTAAATCACGTCCCCCTCCTAGGACTGCTGTGCAGACCGAATGAGGAGGTACGTATAAGTACCGGAAGTGGCTTAGTCAGCAAGAGCTATTGATAGAGTTGCTTGACCTTATTGTCAATTATATTGATTTTTCCTGCATCCCCTGGATTGCCTCCTTCAAGAAACCAAACAATTGTGACTATGTAACATTCTCTTAATAGCACTGATAAAAGCAGCAGGGTGAACAGCACCATGCTCATTCTTTTTTTTTTTTTTTTTTTTAAGAACAAACTAACACAAACTTGCTTGTACCACTTAACTTTAGAAGTCGTACAGCTTGTGAAGTACAGTTTTACTCTAGGACATTGTAAAATGAAGCTCATTTTTGGAGATAAGCATGTAGTTTTTCAGCCAAAATCTGAACTTTTTCTTGGGATATCAGAAAGATCTTTACCAGAAAGACTCCACTCATGGAGCTGGTTTTCATACCTAAAGATCTTTGTTGTAGCTGCAAGTTGAGTTTTGGGCCTACAAATGCACTACACTTTCCAAGCAAACTAAGCATAAAGGAGCCCTCTTCCAACGAAAACTTAAAAATTAACTAACACAAAGTTGTTTGTTCCACTTACTTAACTTTAGAAGTTGAGCAACTTGTGATGTTCAGTTTTGCTCTACATCAAGGTTTGGTTTGGGAAGCAGTTTTACAGTGTTTTTCAATAAATGTTTTCAAATGAAGCTTACTCTCGGGAGATAAGCAAGTAGTTTTTCAGCCAAAATTTGAACTTTTTCTTGGAATATCAGAAAGATCTTTGGCAGAAAGGCTCCACTCATGAAGCTGCTTTTCATACCTAAAGATCTTTGTTGTAGCTGCAAGTTGAGTTTTGGGTCTAAGAATGTACTACACTTTCCAAGCAAACTAAGCTTCAAAACATTCTTTTAGAAAGTACACATCAGAACAAACTAACACAAACTTGTTTTTACTACTTACTTAACTTTAGAAGTTGAACAACATGTGAAGTACAGTTTTGTTCTACATCAATGTTTGTTTTTTTTTGTTTGTTTTTCCTGATCATTATTATTATTATTCCAATTATTTTTTAACCAGTCAATCACTATTTCTCATTTTGCTTGTAAAAATGAAATACCTGACATGAAATACTTCTCAGACCAATCCAGTTGAGAATACTATACATGTCATCATCAACAGGTAATAAGCCGTATCTATGTCCTACTAATGTCATGCCTCTCTATTTGTTCTCTTGCTATCTTACTCTATCCTCTTCTCTTCACCCCCCCCACATTCCACACTGTCTTATCCTTATTAAGTATTTTTACTGCTTTTATGTCCTCCAATATTTCACTCTCTACCATAGAGTGCGGATAGTCAGTATATATTGAGTGGATACATACAATATCTTTCTTTCATAGCCTGGCTTACTTCATTCAGCAATAGATCCTCCATATCCAACCACTTTCTAGCAAATGCCAGGGTGTTGTTATTTTTTATGGCTGAGTAGTAGTCCATAGAGTGAGTATATATGCCACACTTTTCCAATCCATTCATCAGTTTGTGGACATTTAGGTTGGTTCCATGTCCTGGCAATCATGAATAATGCTGCAATAAACATTGATGTGCAAGCACTTTTCTGACTGAGCATTTTCCTGTTCTTTGGGTAAATACCCAGAAGTGGGATTGCTGGATCAAATGGTAGTTCTATTTGTAGATCTTTGAGGAACCTCCATATTGTTCTCCACAGTGGCTGAACCAGTTTACATTCCCACCAACAGTGTAGGAGCGTTCTTTTTTCACCACATCCCCACCAACACTTACCACTTTTTATGTTCTTAATCTTTGCCATTCTGACAAGGTTAGGTGGTATCTCATTGTGGTTTTGATTTGCATCTCCCTTATGATGAGTGATGTTGAGCATTTCCTCATATGCCTTTTGGCTATTTGTATGTCTTCCTTAGAGAGATTTTAGTTCAGCTCATTTTCCCATCTTTTAATTGGGTTAATCTTTTTTTTTTTTTTTTTTTTTTTCTTAAGGCCCT
>NW_006159608.1:1215312-1226050 GCF_000334495.1 Tupaia belangeri chinensis | reverse complement strand
TGTATTTCTTGGGTCTGGATATTTGAATGCCTTTCTAGGTTTAGAAAGTTTTCTTCCAGGATTTCATGGAATAAATTATCTATGACCTTATTATTTTCTTCCTCTTCTGGAATACCATTATCCAGATGTTGGGGCGCTTGATAGTATCCAGTATTCCTCGTATATTATCCTTGTTTTTCCTTGGTTGTTTTCTCAATCTTCTTGTTACTTTTTTCTAGGTCAGATGATTTGTCTTCTACGTTAGAGATTTGATCTTCTGCCTGATCTAACCTACTTAGAATACTTTCAGGGGAGGTTTTGATTTCCTGTATCACATTCTTCAACCGTAGAAGTTCCATCTGGTTCTTGTTTAAGGTATCTATTTCTTCTTTCAAATCATGGAAGGGCTTCCTCATCTCCTGGAGCTTCTTGTCTCTTTTCTCTTCCATCTGAGTTAGTTTGGTCACTGCAAATATTCTGAATTCCTTATCAGACATGTCCATGACATCCATTGTATTGACTGTGGGTGATGTAGGCTTGGTGATTTCCCTTGAGGGAGAGGCCTTTTGTTGGTTGCTCCTACTTCTTGAGCCTCTGCAATTGTTCCTAGTCATTAGGTAATCTATATGTTGCTTCCTAACTTATTTAAAGTATCTGAGTGTTAAAAGGTATGCAGATTAGAAAGTTGGTGATTTCTATTACGGTTGGCCTACCTGTTGCTCACCAGTGTCATGTACTGTTGTCACTGGTCCTGAGTGGCCCAAAGTCCTCCTCCCTTTTTCTAAGGAGTGGTGAGCCAACCTCCAAGTGACCTAATAAGCAACACCTCAAGAACAAAGAATAAAATCGTGTGGCGCACAATGCGCAATGCACACCATCCTATTCAAAACACTGAAATTCAGAGAGTTCAAAGGCAAGTGGGGAAGGGGCAGAGGATGGGCGACGAGTCCTGGCCATAAGGGCCTGCAGCCACAGGCAGCCTGGTGTCTGGAATGACTTGCTGGCTTCAACCTGTTTCCAGGTGGGGTGTGTGTGGGGGGTGTGGGGGTGCAAGTTCGTCTTAAAGTCCCAAGAAACCAACCTTAAGACAAGTAGGGGTGGGGATGAGCAAATGTCCCGGCCATAAGGGCCTGCAGCTGCAGGCAGCCTGGTGTCTGGAACTGCTCACTGGCTTGAACCGGTTTCCATGTGGTATGTGGGGGAGGAGTGCAAGTTCATCTTTAAGTCCCAAGAAACCAACCTGAAGTCCAGAGACAAGTAGGGGTGGGGATGAGCCAGTACCACGCTCATTCTGAAAAGCAGAGAAGACACAGGTCCCAGACAGAGGGTCTGAGCAGACCCATGCTGTCCTGCTAACCACATGGGTCCTTTGACCTCTCTGAATCTGCTTCCTTGATTGAAAAATAGAAATAATAGTAATAATCCCTACCTCATGGATCTTATGAGTTTTGCGATGATGTATGAGTATGTTCTTTTTTAAATTTTTAAAAATAATTATTTATTTAATTCCATTTGTCATCATTTTTAATTTGACCAGAGAGAGAAGTGGAGAGAGAGAAAACAAGCCTCCAGGTCTGGGACTTGAACCACTATTGTCCATGTAGGAATCCAGCGCCTTTAATCACCATGCCACCTGCCAGCCCCACTGTTTTTTTTTTAAATTATATACAAACTTCTATAAAATATTGTTATTATAGACAAGTATTAATGAATGGCTACCTTGTACAGAAATGTAATCCTGAAAGTTGATTTACAAAACAAACATAAACATAGGAATTTATCACTTATTGGATCGTCGGGAAAATCATGACACATTTTGTATAGAAAAACATAGAAAACTGCACCATGGCTTTTTCAGTGACCTAATATTTGGGTACATGACAAAGATACACAACATAATCAGTGATGAAGACAGTATCAACTTATGCAAATATTGACTAGGCCATCAGTCAGTCTGTTCATCTGTCTCGGCATGAAACAATGATATAACGAAGCACTAAATCGAGGGTTAAATTTAGAAAGCAAAAGGGCAATTATTATGGAGGTTAGGGAGTGAGAGAGCCAGTTAATCTCATCTGTGTCCTCCAGTGGCTATACACTGATTTGAAGGTCTACCACAGTCAGAGAGAGGTCCAAATGCCCACGTCACTGAGGGTAAAACTGGATGACAGAATGCCACTTTGACTCAGACCAGATGAATGACCTGTCCCGTGTCCCATGAATTACATTTCCCATCTAGACATAAGCTGAGCGGTTAGAACTGCTTTGGTGAGATTACCAGTTAGATTACCAAGGAGACCACACAGGGTGGTGAGTTGGTCTTCTTTGGAGACGGTTAAGGCAGGACAACCAAAGGTTACTAATTAACGTTGCCTGGCAGAGGGTCTGACCAAAAATGTTGGGCTTCAGCTGACTCGCCAGTAAGATACTCGCTTTCTTTCCTTTGAGAAGCATCCAGAGGGGATGGGAGAGTGGGTAATAAAGGACAGAGGGTTCCTTCCAAATCTTTTCAAAGGGGATATGTTCCTGGTTTATGGACGGAAATAGGAAAGTAGAGAAAGAATATTTCTACTGAAAGGAGCTTGTCATGATATGTCACAGAGGAAAGGACGCTAGAGAAGGGGAAGGTGCACAGGACTGAGCTCTTCAAAAGGCATCTCGTAGAAGGTGGGCCGTTGAAGTACAAAGACTATCTTAGGGTCCATGAGAAAGAAGAAAAGACATGACTATTTTTCTATGTATTTCTATGCAAAAAATGCATCATGACTTTTCCGACAACCCAGTAGATTGAGGAGATAGTTTACCTGTCTGTGATTTTCTGTGACAGGTTATTGTTGAATTGTATACCTCAGCCTTTTTTACATGACTATGCAAACTCCCCGTGATTCAAACACAGTGCTTTTATTTCAGAATTAATATTGTTATAATTTTATTTATTGACTTCTTCTAAACTTTTTCCACATTTCTTCAGGTCTGTCTGATGCCAAGACCTGCTTTCCACTGTTCCATGCAATAGGGTTGCCTTTCAAAGAAAAACTTTTAAATGTGTACACCTATAATTTCAGTCTCACGTCTAAACAGTCCTTCCATCTTGGAGTTCTCGTCATAGTGTGAGAGCAGAGAAGGAGCTCAGCAGAGAGAGGCTGTTTTGTTCCTGGATTGTTGCTCTTTCTCCCTGTCCCACTGCTTGAGAGTGACTCAGAAGCTAAGACTGGCCTACACTCCGCTTCTTAACACTAGTACTTCGCAGGGTGCTTGGCGTATAGGGACGCCTCATAAAAGGACAAGCTGAGTACATTGAAGCGGCTTAGCTCCCTGGGCTGGTTTCTGTGGTGAAGCCACCATCCATTTGAACCTGGGGAAATCATACCAACGTACCCCCATCACCCTCAAGGTGATGAAAGCCGAGTTTTGACTGCAGCACCTACATCCTGTCTGGCCTCTTTTCCAGGCATGTTCCTTCCCAGCGTGTGTCTGATGGGGCAGAGCCTGGTGAGCCCTGTGCCGAGTCCCCTTAATGTGAAGCAGCATGAGTGTATGGGACGCCTGGCTGTGGTTGATGTCCACCCCCCACTAAAACCAGGTGCTTGATGGTATCCAGTGAGTTGGAAATCTGTGTTTATTAGACTATGTTATGCTCCTCTTAATATATTAGATTAAATCCAATTTCGTATTCTAGTCTAAGCAGTACTTTATTTTTCAAAAGCAATAAAGAATTTATTTTTAGTTAAAAAAAAAAGATTTAGCTGAGTGTATTTAGAAGTTCCTTCTTTTTTGCTTCTCACTGTCACTCAGCTCTCCTGCAAAACAGTGCCTTCCTCGGGACCTGACTCATCTTGGCATCCAAATGCTGGAAAATTAGGTCCGAGTATTAGATCGGGAGTTAGCAATTCCTCAGGCCCTTAGAGGAAACTTGATGAAGTTACCTCGAAAGCTGATGCTAACTTCAGCCAGCGAAATCCCATCTCTTGCTAGAGTCAAGTCGGGTTGTTCTTTGGTTGTAAGTATTAGAATGTGTAATTCAAATGATGGATTGTATGCCTTCTCATTAGATCATTTAGGACTCTCATTGAAGGAAATTGCTGTTCACTCCTGCTTTTTTTCCCTTGATTACAGAGGAATAAAAGTAATTTTTAAAAGTGAAATATTTTGTTTTTCCTAAATTAAGAAGGAACTGTTAAAGATAGAGAAATGCAGGACCAGCAGATGGCGTGATGGTTATGTCACTGGACTCCCATGTAGTCAACCAAGCATTCGAGTCCCAGACCTGGCGTCTTGAAACTCATGCCAGGCACGTGTGCATGCGTGCCCAAGACCCCGAGAGGAGAATGGTGGAGAAGGGATTGTGACTTAGCCAGTCCCCTAGGGGTGATTTCTTGCTTTCTGTTTCTGTCTCACTCTGACTTTCTGGTGAGCACACATGCTCTATAGAAAAAAATCTCTAAAAAAACCCAAAAAAATAATAATAATAAGTAAAAGAAAAAGACAGAGACATGCAAAAGGATATTAGTTATCATTCAGTGGGAAAAGTTAAACATCAAATTAAAAAGAATGCATATAGGGACCAGCAGATGGCATAATAGTTACATTGCTGACTCCCATGTAGTCTACTGCAATTAGAGTCCCGGACCTGGTACTTAAAACTCACACTGGGCACATGTGTGTGGGTGTCCAAAATCCCAAGAGGTGACTCGAGGAGAAGGGATTGCAGTGTGGCCATCTGCCCTGGGGGGTGATTTCTCACTTTCCGTCTCCCTGCCTCTCTGCCCCTCTGGCAAGCACATATGTCCTGTAGCAAAGATCTCAAAAAAAAATGCATTTAATAAACCTTTCTCTCTTTCTTTGTTATAGAGAATACATGCACACACATGTGAAAGAAAGAACTCTTGACAGGGTCTTATCACACTGGGACCCCCTTTCCCCTGCCCTCCAGCTCCTCATAAGGTTGGGCACCCACACATGTGCCTGCCATATTCTCAGGCTGACCAGGGGTCAAAACCTGCCATCGACCATGTGGCTTCCAGTCCTACAGGTCTAGTAAGCTACAGACTGCTGGAGCTCGGCTGGTCCCATTTAACAAAGTATAAGAGGAAACCAATCCAAAAATAAAATGTAAAAATGCCAGATAGGACATCGAGGTAAAACATAAGCAATATGAAATGCAGCTTACCTGTTCACAGTAGCAAAGGAGAGTTAGAGCCAAAAAAGCAGTCCAGACATCTTTCTTCCTTTCCTCCCCTTCCTTCCTTCTTTCTTTCTTTCCTCCTTTATTTCTTCCTTCATTTCTATTTTTACCCCTTTTATTCTTTTTTTGTTTTTACAGGGATTTTTGCTACAAGGTGTGTGCACTCACCAGAGAGACAGAGACAGAAAGTGAGAAATCACTCCCCAGGGGAGATGGCCACACTGCAGTCCCTTCTCCTCCATTCTTCTCTTGAGATCTTGGGGACACACCCACATGTGCCCAGTATGAGTTTTAAGCTGCTGGGCCTGAGACTCTAGCCCCAGTCCCTACATGGGAGTCCAGCAACGTAACCATTACTCCATCTGCTGGTCCCATACTGCTTTTATTCTTAACTGAAAGTCTACTGTAGTCTTAGTTGTGCTGAACTCGGAATAGAAAGGTAGCATCTTTCAACGTTGGCCTTAGAGAGACATTGTGTCGGGGGTGGGGGGGCAGAAGTAAAAAAAGAAAGTACAACTTAAAGTATAAAATCAAGTACAACTTTACTTTTATTCTTCATTGTTATGCATCTGTATACATGCTGAGTCCATCAACAGATACTCAGTAATTACCTCCATTAGTTTTTGTTTCCAGTTTTCAGCTAACAACTGAAGAATCAAATCAGTTTCAAAATAAAAATAATATACTCTATAAATATTCTATAAATATTATCTGCTTTGGGGAGAAATTGTTGCTCCCATTTCATGACAGTTCTCAGTATATAAGAAAGAAAAACTGAACAGAAAGAAAAGACAGGAACAAGTCTTTCTCCCTAGTGAGAGGGGAGCTGGCGCTGTCCTCAGCAGTCCAGCTCACTGGGTACCAGGACTCCGGGTACATGTGGTGAGCCTTTTCCACGTGGGTGAGCTGAGCTTGAGGTAGCACCACCAGCAGTCAGTGGAGCGTGGGCTAATGCAGCTCGAGGGGAGGAGCCGCAAACCCAAGTACCCTGTAACACTAGGTAACGGTGTACAGCAATAGATTGTTACACCCACGTTACCTACCCATACCGAGAGAGTACAGGCTGAACCTGAGAGTCACACCCTGGGTGATCTCATACCTCTGGAACCCATGGAAGCAGACAGGCACAGAGCCATAGAAAACAATGTTCTGTTGTGTTGTGGATTGATGTTTAATTGTATGTCTTTGAGAGGTAAAATTTTTTTACTAATCCAGATGATCTGGGCTGTCAAAAGACACATAGTGACCACATGCATATTAAAAACATCTGTCCCTGGGGCTGGCAGGTGGCATGGTGATTAAGAGAGCTGGACTCCCACATGGCCAACTGTGGTTCAATTCCCAGACCCAATGACTTGCCTTCTCACTTTCTCTTTCTCTCTCTCTCTCTCCTTCTCTAGTCAAATTTAAATAAATTAATTAAATAAATAAATTAAATTAAATAATTTTTAAAAAGAAATCCTGTCCCTAATGCAGTTTATAATTCAAAATAATTGAATTAAATTGGACATAAATGAAAGAGAAAAGAAATGTACCCTTGTCATTGCAGTCTGAAGTGTAAGGATGTTGATGATTAGAATTAATCTCTGTAAGGCCACACAGGACTTCCATTCAGGTACAAAAGATTAGTGTCAGATGGTCCACATAGAGGTGGTCTTTCCTCCTCTAAGAAAGCCACATGGAGATCCTTGCAAGCTATTCTTAATTATTATTTTCATGACAGTTCTCAATATATAAGAAAGGAAAATGTATACAATGACAACAGCAAAAGACAAAGAACTAGGGGTCTTTTTCTCTGTTGAGCGGTCTAAGCCAGCCATTCCAGGACTCCTGGAAGCCTTTCATACTTGGCTGAGCTGAGCTCTCAGCACCAGGCATTAGAGCACGGCCACCACAGGTTTGGACAGCGGATGGGGACATGGAAGGTATTCCAGAGGTACTGAAATACAGTTGATCCTTTCCTAGTTAAGCCTAAAATATTTGTAAATGCACTCCAGTTTAACAAGGCATTTTTTAAAATAAAAATTCTATAGATCTTCTCAGCAAAGATAGATTGCATGTTATTTTACAGGAGAAAATGTAGCACTTTATTAGCATACATGTAAGACATGCTGTGTTAGAGCCCAGAATGCTAAGTGAATTTCCTTTTTCCTTGGTCCTCCATTTCTATGAATGAAGAAATTGAAGCCCAGAAACATATAGCGACTTGCCCAAAGTCCTAGAGCAAGTTCAAAGTAGAGCCAAGGCTCGAAGGCTTCGACCTAAAATCCAGCATCATTACACGATAAATGCAGAATAGCGAAATGCAGAGACTACTGAACCTATTACCTATAATTTATGAAGGACAAAGAATTCAAAGCTGACTGGAGTTCTTACAACTTCCATTTAACCTCATAACATAAATAATACATTTACACCACATAATATATATTATCAGCATTCACATAATGTAAGGTGCTTTCAAAGCTCATCTCTACTGAAAGGGAGGGATTGAGTGCCTTGTCTCAAACCAGCAGAGCCTGACTACAATCAGTGTTTATAACAAGGAGAGAAAAGGAAGGCGTAAAGCCAAAGATGTCTCCTCTTGACCTTTGATATTCCCAGCTGAATTAACGTTGGCATTAGTGATCTGTGAGTGGACATATTGAAAAATTTGTGAAAGAAAAATAGGAGTATTTAGCTGATACACTATGTACCAAACAACCAAAAAGTTCCCATTGGAAATTTTCATTCCTGTTTTTTACAGTCAGGTTAGTGGGCCTCCACCCCTTCCTCCACTAATTTTCATACTAACTTCTCCGTCTTAAGGAAAACTGTTTGCTAGCATGGAAGCTCAGTTAAGTAAGAGTTAGTCTCTGGCTTTTGTCTACAAAGCAAAAATATCTTTAAAATTTAAAAATCTAGTTATGAGTCCAGCAGATGGCATAGCAGTTATGTCACTGGACTCCCACGTGACTGACCGTGGTTTGAGTCCCAGACCTGGCACCTTGAAACTCATGCCAGGCAAGCATGCTCATGCGCCCAAGATCCCAAGAGAAGAGTGGAGGAGAAGGGACTGTGATGTGGCCCTCTCACTGTCTCTGGCACTCTCTCAAGTGAGTGCATGCGCCCTAAGGCAAAACCTTCTCAAAAAAAGAAAGTTTAGTTACATGGGAATTTATCTGTGAACCAAATAATGATAAGGATCTATGCCACTATCATTAAAAGAAGTTCAAGGGGGGCCATCAGGTGACGTGGTGACTAAGGGCGCTGGACTCCCACACGGCTGACCACCTTTCAAGTCCCAGACCTGGCGACTTGCTTTCTCACTTTCCCTCTCTCTCTCTCTCGCTGTCTCTCTCTGATCAAACTGGAAAATGATAATAATAATAAATAAGTTAAATAAAATAATTCTTCAAAAAAAAAAGAACTTCAAGGTCAAAAGCTACAAAATCCAAGATTTTGTAAAAGAGAATATTCTATATTTAAAAAGATTAGAACTATGACTTGGGAGAGTAATGAAAACTAAAAGACAGGAAAGAAAAAAATTAATTTTTTTTTCTTATTTCTGGTCTTTCATTTTCCTTTTCAAATATCCAAAAGAGAGCAGGTCCCTAAAACCTAGAAACAGGTAGTCAAGCATCTTGTACCCGACTTAACCAGGATAAGAGAAATTTTGCATCTGACTCTTGCCATTGCAGACTGGACGTCATTTTCAGTAAGTGCCTTAACTTTGTTTTCCCACATCTTGCTCTCTCTGACAGGCTGTGAAGTACATCCACAGAAGTCAGCACATGATTGGATCTGGAGACCCTCCTGGAAATTTCCAACTGGACATTGATATTGCAGGGTTAATCTTCACTCATCACCCCTGTTTTAGCCGAGAGCATGTTTTGGCAGCCAAGCTGGCTCAGTTATACAACCAGTATCTTGCAAGACAGCAGAGAAACAAGGCGAAGTTTCTTACTGATAAGGTAAATGTGATCTCCCTCGCTTACCATTGATGAGTTGGTTCTTCTGATGAGCCAAACGATGAAAATATTTTCTAGCGGCCAAATGTCCTTGGCCCTCCACACAGTTCCTCCGACCAGGATGTGTGATGTAGTTCTCTACCTCGAGGCACAAGGAGGTGTAGAAGGTGCACAACCGGGCTGGGCTGAGGTGTGTGTCATGCTGGGGAAGCCTCTTCACAACCTAAATGATGTATAGCAACTTAATGCATGAATAGTAAACAAATAAACAAACAAAATAAGGTCTACATTTAGCTTTGCAAATTCAGTGGCTCACACTTGCCTCAAAGAGAAAGACTCGTGTAAACAGTGCGAGTGCCCACCTCTCTGGAAGTGGGTGTGCAAACAGGGCGAGTGCCCACCTCACTGGAAGTGGGTGTTAGTGGCTCTTGCTTGCTTGTGTGATCTCAGTTCTAAGATCAGGTCTCAGATCCTGAGACCACGGGTGGCTGGCGAATCTCTGTCCCTGAGACAGTCTCATTTTGATGTGTAACTTTCCTTAGTCATACACAAGTCAGTTTCATCAACTGATGCTGAAAGAAATGGCTATTTGGATTTGTTGCTAATATGACAATATCTCACAGAATTTTTATAGAAAATTTTGACTCTAAGCAGTTTTAGTTTCATGCCCTAACATTACTGCTCATGTAATTCCACAAGCTCTCCTTCTATGAGTGTATAATCTTACAGTTTCTTTGTGTTGCAAGAGTGCCGTTATTGGGGCAGCTGGTGGCATGGTGGTTAAGGTGGCTGGATCCTCTGTGGCCGATTACGTGGTTGGATTTCCAAACCTAGCAGCTTGAAAAACATGCCAGATATGTGTGTGTGCATGCCCAAAATCCCAGAAGGAGAAATGGAGGAGAAGGGATTGTGGTGTGACTATTCTTCGTAGGGCGGGGGGTGGGGGGGTACTTTCTCACTTTCCCTGTCTTCTCTCTCTCTCCAGTGAGTGCATGTACCCTCCAACAGTTTTTTTTTTTTAATAATTATATCCAGAACCCAGAAAAAACTACTGTTAGATTTTTCTTCTCTATCTTCCTTTCTTTGTAAGAGAGTTTGTCTTTCTTTTTCTTTTTTTCTAAGACAGAATCTTGCCATATCATGGCCCTCCTGCCGGGCCTGATGGGCCTCAGAGTCACTGAGATGAGAAGCACAAGCCACCTGGCCTTTAGGTGTGTCCTGGACGTGAGCCCCTGCCTCCCAGCACACATTGCCAGAGGCGGTGCTGGTCTTGAAGAACTCATTTCTGAGATACACACATAGAAATACTACGTGTTACGAGCAGTTTGATGACCTGGGCCACAACACTAGGATAGGCATATACTACTCTTTGTTATGCTAGTTTTTTAAAGAACAGATTAAACAGTTCTCTGTCAAAATTCTGGTTTTTTTTTTTTTTTAGAGAGAGAGAGAGATTTTTGCTCTAGGGCATGTATGCTTGCCAGAGAGACAGAGACAAGAAATCACCCCCCAGGGGGATGGCCATGCCACAATCTCTTCTCCTCCGTTCTCCTCTCGGGATCTTGGGCACGCACGCACACGTGCCCAGCGTGAGTTTTAAGGCACCGGGTCTGGGACTCCAACC
>NW_006159608.1:1214691-1215287 GCF_000334495.1 Tupaia belangeri chinensis | reverse complement strand
ATGGGAGTCCAGTGACATAGCCATTACACTAACTGCTGGTCCCAGGTTCTTTATTTTTTATTTTTATTTATTTATTTATTTATTTTTTGAGCTCAGCCAGCCAGATTTAATCCAAAACAAGTAGTACCATGAATCAAATTTCCCCGAAAGGGGAATTTTATTGATTACTTTATTCCCTTATAAACAGACCAACTGTAATCAAATGAGGTGAACATTCACCTTAGAATTTTGTCATCTTCATAACAGAAAAGATAAGGCTTAGAACTGGATCACTTGACCCTTTCTCTTCTTATCCCCTCCCACTTCAAAATGCTCACATCTCTGAGAAGAAGGTTCCACATGGCTCCAGCGAACTAGGCAGAAGAGGCCAGGCCTTCAGAAGAGCGTTACACATGGCTCCAGTGAACTAGGTACTTCAGGGAATGAAGATTTTCTACTTGTGATTCAGCCTCCAGCAAACGAGCTAGCAGCAGAAGAGTCCAGGCCTTCAGAAGAAGGTTACACATGGCTCCAGAGAACTAGGTATTTCAGGGAATTAAGATTTTCTACTGATAATTCAGCCTCCAGCAAGCGAGCTAGCGGGTTAAAATATTCCT